>NC_077222.1:44661252-44751199 GCF_024763615.1 Phlebotomus papatasi | reverse complement strand
AATTTTATGTGAGAAACTTTTTATCTCTTCAAATTATCTTATATCTTCTCCTATTGACCAATGTAAACTTAGAGCAATAGGAAGAAAACGACATCATAAATTTCATCTATTTTTTTAATGATTTATTATCCGGGTGAAACTTCAAAGTTGCCTTAACGAAGATGCCGAAATTTGTCATAGTACATAAGATGAAAAGGGAGTAAATGGAGAAATGGGAAAATTATGTAAGTAAATAAATTGAAGAAATTCTTCGTTTTTTTAAGGAATTTCTTAGACAATGCCATAAATAACAATTAAAATTGTATTTTGGAGAAAAATTTATATTCTTAAATTTTTACATTATCAACTATTTTGAAAAAAAAAAAATATGTGGTTCCCGCATAATGTATCTGCATCTCTTTTCTTTTGCTTCATTTTATATAGTAAGCAGAAAAAAATCAGCATGGCGTTTTGGGGGCGGAAAAACTATAATTAAAATAGAATGCCTATAAATAAATAAATCACTCCCTTCTATACGGATTCAGTTTGTCCAATATCCAATTTGGCACCATAACGAAAATTCACAATAAAGTGAAATAAATAAATATCAAAGGGGGAATTGGAAAGAAATTCAACAAAATACCATCAATATGAGGAACAACATAAATAATGAGGCTTTTTCGGTTCGGGTGAGACACAAAGCTTTGATGAAGCGTGTGTGAAATGCGTATCACTTCTTCTTTCATATAATAATCACTCTACATATGGTTATTTGTTTTTCCCATTGAGCTTCAAATACAAATAACACTGCAAATATGCAATTAAAATTTAGATATTTTTGACTGATAAAAAACGGAGCTGAAATATATGTGCGAGAATCATCACAAGCCGAGGAACCCTTGTGTGTATAAAAGGCGTTAACCACATATCATTTCTATCAAGATTTCAGAAGAAGAAGGAACATTTTTACACTTTTGCACACAAGTGCCGATGCTAAAAATTATGGATGTGGTTTTCTCCTTATGGGATTTCATTTATGTCTATAATACAAAAAAGACGGTTATATGCAAAGGGAATGCAGTCTTCTTGTGCGGATCATGGAAGGATAGTTTTATTGATATTTTGCGGGTAAAGTAAATTGATTTGGGCAGTTTGTGAGGTTTGTTCAGATGAGTATTTTTGGTATTTAGTATTTATTACTTGTTGCTAACTCAAAGTCAGTATAAGATTTGTATGTTATATTGCTATTTAATTCTAAATTAGAAGTTTTCATTTCTATTTCTAATTTCTACTCTTTTCTTAACTGTAGAGGGATATTCGGGAAGAGCACAATGAAACACGTGTGGTTGCGTAATTCATCCAATATCAACTGGCGCCCTCTTTATTTCATTTAACTCTCTTACATTAACTATAGAAGATAGAGAATTCCTTTCAAAACAAAAACGTATTTGCAGAATTTGTATGTAGTTTCCCAGCAAAACTTCGATCTGCAATTCTGCACTTTTGAAATTTTAACGTTTCTTGTCATTCAATCGGATACTTCGTGTGGCTTCGGGATAGTCGTGCGACTTCGTGAGCATCGCGAATTTCTTTCGTGTTTTCTAACCATTTTCTTCCCCTTCGTATTTTCTATTTTGGCTGATTTAATAATATTGTATTATAACATTATAATAATGTTGTAAAAAAAGAGAGTATTGACGTAAAATTGTTGAATAAAAATTGAATTTTAAATAAATTGAAATACATATTTTTATGTAGTTAAAAAATTGTTTAGAAACATTAGAAAGGGTAGAAGAAATGTAGAAATCATCTAAATACTCTAAAGAAATTCTGCCGATAATTTTAAAATTTTCTATAGAAATTCTGCAGAAAATTCTGCAGAATTTTCATACAACGATCGGATCCACCTTAGAACAAAATTCTGCAGAAATTCTGCTGATTTTTCGGCAGTTAGTAATTCAAATCTGACGAATTTCTGCAGAATTCTGCAGAATTTGCCGGGTGGGTTATTTATATTTTTCTTTTAAGAGTGTTCGGAATCGAGCGTGGTTCGATTTGGGTTAAATTTAGGATGATTAAATAACCGTTAGATTGAGACGGGGTAAATTATTCTTTGATTATTTAAATAAATATGACAAAAACACTAATCGAGTAAATAAAGTCTATACTAGTAAGTATACTAAACGCTATACAAAATTCTGTAAGATAATTTTAATGTAATGTAAAGACACATGTTGGTAATGACATACAATACAATACAAATTTTCGAATTTACAAAATTTTACAAAGTTTTGGAAATATTGCTTAAAGTCAAAACATAAAAAAGTGTATCAAACATGCCGGCTCTCCCATTTCCCCTACAGGGAATATATTTTTATTGCATTGCAAGCTTAGGGTGTCAGCATTACTTGTGGCTTGTCTTTACTTATGACCTTCTCGCAAAAAAAAATCACTTTTTGTCATAAAATGATTTAGAAAAACCTCAGAATTTGAAACATTTGATGTGTTTTGGTAGCATATTATGTCTTTTTTTTTGGTTTTCGAAATAATTTTCTGAAAAATTGCGGCGAGGCCATAAGTAATGCCACCATCCTTACAGTACAGATAATAGAAAATAGGAGAATGTTGCGTTCTGGATTTATCAAGATCTTAAACATTGTGTATATTAATACAAGATCTATAGAAATTTCTATCAGCGAATACTTTCTATGAACTGACTACTCAGGATTTATGAATTTTTTAATTTTATCTTATTTATTTTATTTTAAGAGAATATCGTCAGTTAAATCAGCATTTATCGTAACTTCCTTTTGACAACTTTTCATGAGACGAAATTTTCAGTTCAGCTTTATATTCCCTAAAAATGAGCCCCGAATGCGATGATTTTGAGCCAAAATAATAAAAGTGGCACTATTAAACTGTAAGTTAACTCAAGAAAATTTTATAAAGAAACGGTAATGGGCAAAATGGTTCCCACATTTCGCCACGAATGAAACCTTTGCCATCGAATAGATATTGGCAAACGTAACAACTTTTGTTCCCGTACCAACTCCGGAAGTATGTAGGAAAAGCAATAGAGCATAAAACATATAAGAATTGTAACAATATTTCTTGCAAAACTCCTTTTATACAATAACGCTTTATCTTATATTGGTCGTTTCAAAAAGCAATTTGTAAAGAAGGGCTTAAGGAAGTTTTTCGTAGAACAAACCATATCTTTATCTCTTCTTTTGCTTGCAATTTTCCAGAATTTTCTAATAAATCCTAAAACATTTTTCAAATTCATAAAAATTCATACATTTCTGCCCATTGTCCTTTGTCATAACTTCACCAAAAATGGAAGTTACGACAAATAATGGTAAATTTTTATTAATTAAGTATATATATATATCAAAATCGCAAAAAAGAAGTCACAACAAATGCTGATTTAACTGACGATATCTGTGCTCCACTTTATTATTTGTATTCTAATTTGGAAATGTGATTATGGTAGAACCTAAAGGATAAGTGGTAAGGGATTGAGATTTTGGGACTTCGAGAATTCTACCTTCTTTTCGAAATTTTTGTTTATTGTATATGTTGTAATGGGTAATTTGGTAGCTTAAAATATTAGTGTAAGTATAATGCAAAAACTGTTTGTTTATGCTACTGGATTTTTTTTGGTATTGCAATGTATTTAGTAAATTATATTATTTTCATTTAATATACCATGTTTTTATATAAAGTTGAAAGTGATATATATTTATAAAATATAGTAAGTTACATTAATTATATAAGTTCGTGGTGGAATTGGTAAGAGCCTTCGGCTTTTAGGCGGTGTGACCCCCGATTCGACTGTCACAGTTGTGAGTTCGAGTCCCGCCCGGTGCAAATGATTGAAGCGTCTGAAGATATTTTCACGAAATATTGTAAACTGTATAATAAATTTGTAAACACTGTACAAAAATGGCAGAAATAGCCCAGTACATCAAAATAAATGAAATAAATAACATTACTCATTATGTGTCTATTGGTAAGATTAAGGGCTCTTTTTTTTAGACAGAAATAGGGGGAGGCTTTGAACTTTCGCATACAAAAATGATGTTCAAGTTCAGTGATTTTTTCTGACTACCATGCAAACTGTATGGATTCTCCAACTATGCCAAAAAAATGTCTTACTTATAAGGTTTATAATCCCACCAAACAAAATTCCAGGAAATCCTTAGATTTTCCTCCAGAGGAAAATGAAAATTTAATGGCGATTTATCCGATAGATGAATCAAGTTTCTATTATCGCACACGATTCACGCCATCATTGAACACCCCATTTTCACCGTAAATTTTGCACCGGACACTAAAAGTTGCACATCATTGTTTAAAGGGAACTCTAATCTACTTGATTAAACCATTTTTATATAGAATAAAACATTTTAATATCACTTTTTTGGAACTTTTCTGAGAGATGTTTTATTGACATTAAAAACCATTTTTTTGATTGGTTCTACGAGAATTTCACTCCGGAAACGGTTAAATCTGATGAATACTTTCTTAAAAAGTCCAAATATCACCAAATTTACACGAATCAATAAGTTTTTAAAGCTAAAAATTGACTAAAACTCTGCAAGCGAGAAGACCACACAAGATTCCACCATTCCTCCACGGAGCCGGATATGCACAAAAACGTTTGAATGCGCATCATTGAAGATTTCTCTGTTCCTGCAGCTGCAGGAATCGGGATTTAGCACAGATATTGAGCTTCAGCAGGTGAACAAGCTAAAATTTTCACAAAACATCTTCTTACGGACGCAATTTCTTTTCTTTGTCATGCAAAACAACACAATAGTGAGGTTATGTCAAAGATTGTCAAAAAACCAGTTGTAAACTGTATGAGCTTATTGCAGATGTGATTCTTTCATTGCACATTCAGTTTGTGCAAGCTTGAAAAATATTTTTATATCAAAGAAATGCAAAATTGCTTAATAATTACTCAACTGCAGCCTATTTGAGTCAAATTACTTCTTGTTTATCAACTTTACGATTTTTAAGTTTTCCTTTTTAGTGGTGGATTAAATCGGTAGATTACAATAGATGTGAATATGAGGGATCGTATCTAAAATGAAGTTTCCTGGAAAATATCTGAAAGAAGCAGTCTTCTATGTGCGATCGATGAATCTGAGTCAAGTTTGTGAATTTTGTTCCACCCACAAAAAGTGCCTGTTCAGCCTAAAAGATTTTTACATAAATCTGATTCCTAATAACCCTTCTACCCTTTGTGATAGTAGTTGTTCAGAAAAGTGATATTAATTCTGCACAATCGTATGAAATATTGCACAGCAAAATTACAGTTTTGGACCTGTTTTTATTTTTTGTTTCCTGAAACTAGGAAAAAAGGATTAGACTCTCAATTTTTTCAGGAAAGATGGGATTTAAGGTTAGCTATTACAATATATAGCCATATGTGAGATTCATAAAGGAATATGGGAGAAATATGAAGTGTCTGAAGGTAGCGTATGTGCGAACGATCAAAGCCTCCCCCTACTTTCGAATTGACTTATCGAAGAGATTTGTGTTAGATAGGAAAAGTATTTTTGGTTTCTATCACCATATAAGTTCGTAATATTGATGGGTTTGCTGATTACTATCATATTATATGTTTCGGATCTATTTTCATCCTCAAAGGACTATTCTTATATTGTTTATTTTTTCGAAATAAATTCGACAAATTGGTATTATTGGAAGTTCATTCTACTCAATAGGATAGGGTAGACCGGGTAGACAGATATACATCAATAATATTCATCAGGGTAAATGAATTGATGGAAATATTTGCTATCATCCCATAAGGATACTCCTATATGTCTTTCTTTTTTTTTTAATATTTGTTAGAAAAAGGAGTGAAATATGACTATGCGCAACGGGAAATCATCTCTGCAGGCAGTTTTGTGTGTATTATTATTATCCATTCGATCAATAATAACAATAATGATGGTCTTTTTATATAAATGAGAGTCACATCATTGTGGTCTTTTGATGCGACAAATTTAAGATCCTTTCCATCCATAATACACTGATACAATATGGATTTCAAATGTTAAGTGAAAGAAGAAAAGAAATAAGCAAGAATAAAGGGCACGTGAAAGGTGAAATGGTTCAGTTAGTTGCTAGTAAAGAAAAGAATAGAAAATGTGAACGTTGTGGGTTGTATATTCCTGTTGACTGAATTGAGGGAATTGTGCCCCCAGAAGAAGGGAAGCAATCTCCTTTTATAGTATAGATATCATTTATATTCTCTCCGAGAGGAAGCACATTTGCAAGCTGCCTCAGGACACTATATTATGGATTTCATTGATATAGGGTGGAATCACCAGTTCTCGCCAGTGCCCCACTTCTCGCCACTTACATTGAAATCGCTATTTTTCGCAATTTATGAAATAAATGAGTCGCAATTTTTTTTGTATTGTTTCTGCTTCTACGCATAGAATCGAAAAATAATAATTATTCGTTTTGGATTCACGATTTTGATCACTTTTTAGAGCAATATTTTAAGCAAGTGCATCGAATCCAACATCTCTTACCAAATGTACTAAGTGTCGTCAAATTTTCATCAGGCCAAAAATACCTATTTGGGTAAATAATTTGTCTATTGAATATTTAATTGCACTTGTGGAATACATAAAATTTGTATTTAGTCAATTAATATTTCATTTTATATTATTTTTGTATAAAAATGAGGCATGGCGAGAAGTGGTAATATTCTGGAATTGATTTTACCACCTGTCGCCATATCTTTTCAATAGGCGACGCTAACTTCACTTCGTACATTCTCAGTTGTCAAATCTGCATTGTTTACTTTCTGCAAAAGCCCCATAATTTGATTTCTCAAATAAAAGTGAAGAAAAATCATTTAAAGAGAGTAATAATAAAGTGATCACAAGGAAAGAGAAATGGTGAATGTATTCTTTTCATAGCATTGCCTAAAATAACCGAGTGTGGTTCTTTTCAAGTGGGTGGCGAGAAGTGGTTACAAATTTTACAAAACTGGCGAAAAGTGGTAAAAAGTGGCGACGAAATGGTTATTTTTGCATTATTAATAAAAATCAGTTTTTTAAGTAGTCCAGCGTTATGTTCTAGGATTATTGTTTTCACGTATCTAGAGCCAATACATCTAAGTAACTTTGTGTCAAATTTGACTTATCTTGTAACAAGGATTCAAAAGTTATGATAAAATGAATTTAATTTTTTCCTAAACATGGCGATAGCCGGTTATTCCACCCTATGTGTAGTTTGTGGGAGACTCATTTTATGTGTCGCTTAAGGAGGAACGAGTGAAACATCTCTTCTCACAATGGAGAAATTTGTAAGTTGTGAGAAAGAAGACACATTTAGAAAAATCCGTTTGTGGCCCTTTTCTCTTTTTAGTCACTTAAACTATGCAGATAATATAGTATAAAATCTTTAAGTTGGTGGATATTTGTATTTGCTAAACTGCCTCTGTGATGGCTGCTGTGCATAAATTTTCGCCGATATGTAGTTTCACAAGATAATTCATTTATTATTCTGATTTTCTGTTTATCTACATTCTTGTATTTATATCTTGTCATTTTTCACATTCAAATTCAAAAATCTAAAATTAGGTTTTTAGTTATTTTGAAATTCAATATTTATATAAAAAATTAGAATTAATAATACAGAAAGATTTAATTGCTTAAGCGCTTCTGAAAATAAATTCGATAATAATTTAAACATATTTTTTGTTTTAGATTTTAATCGTAAATATGGAAAAAAAACCATGATAGGTTAATATAATTCTATTTTTTTTTTTGCTTAAAAATGTTAGGCAAATTGTCTAATATCTTCAATTATTATGGCTCTGTTATTTGAGAAATTATGCTTATTTCATAGGAAATTATTTTTCTTATCACATTTTAACTGCTCGAACTCCAAGAGAGAGCAGTTTTCACAATCCATTTTTATTATACAGGTATCATTTTGAATTGTTACAGTAATTTTTCATATATGATTATTAACTCTGTTGGTACTAAACCTCTTTCTGTTCTTCGTGTGAAGAATATGGCTATTTGTATTAAGGAATAAACTCGTGGATTTAGCCACATAATAACTCTATTTTGCCTAAAGGGATTAATATATCAACACTTCACCACCATTACTTGTTTCAATACATTTAGTCTCGCTTTATTTAATATTTAATATTTTAACTGATTTTAATGTGTTTGCACTTTAGAGATCATCAAAAATTATTTCCATTTTGTATACTTTCAAATACAATATATGAAATTTAATTTACATATAAAAATCAATTAAATCATAGGAGAAAAATAAAATTAGTAATTATAAGTTATAACTTGATTTTCTAGCTCTATATTCTATAATTTCTATATAAGCAAAATGTAATTCTACTAAAGACATTTATTCTTAAGAGTGTGACTCTAAAATAGCATAATAACTTTTTTCAACTTAACTTAGATTATTTATTTTATAAACATGTTTGCGAAATGCCTGTGAAAGTGAACGAAATAACATTTGAACTACATTTCACTCACTCTTGTTGAACTATTAAAATACATATTTACAAAACAAAAATATGTTATGTGATGTGCAGTGCATAACTCATAAAGGATCGTACAGTGTTTGTGTTTTAGTATAGATTAAAGAAAATTATACATTTTAACGAATCCATTATTCAAGAATCCATCCATCTATCTCCCTCAAAAGTGATGAGTTTGTCAGTATCGAGAGTAGACAGCAATTTTAAAGTACCTTGTCTGTTTCGCCTTTTGATGGTGTGCAACTCTTTAAAGAGATTCGTCAAGACAGGTTGCAATATAGCAATTAAAAATGATTAATAAAGAGAGTTTTGTTAAAGGCATTATACTCAAAAGTAGACCACCAACAAAGTCCCTTGCATTTCCAAAGATATTCTCATTTTTCATCCAATTTGCCATTATTACTAATTTGCTTTTATCTCATGTGTTTTTTTCTCTCCTTTTACTTCCAATATAGAAATACAATAAGAAACTCCATGAATCAGAGAGGTAATTATTTGAATAACTTTTTTTTTCAGAAAATATAGAGAAAATTATTAATTCATGATCTTATTTTTTTTCTCTAAATTTTGTGAATAGGTTTACTCCTGACGATCTTGTACAATTAGTACCAAATATAGGACTAATAATCGATCTGACTGCAACTAATCGGTATTATAATCCTTTGGTGAGTAAAAATTTTGTTGATAATGTGTATTAAAATATAAAATTAAAAAAAAAGTTATAAATATCATTTTGTGTAGAATTTAATACCCAGTATTACGCACGTTAAATTAACCATGCAGGGACGTGTTTTGCCTGATGAAAATTCAGTGAGAAGGTAAGCTTGAATCATTGTTATTTATGTTGCATTTAATTGCAAGTTTATTGTCATCCAATTAGGTTCAAAAAAGTCATAAATGAATTTATGCAAGACGATAAGAATGCATGTAAGTAAATTGAATTTGTACCAATTTATTTATTAATTTAAATTGATGAATTGGGGCTGAGTGTTGCACATTTGTCGGGTGGAATTTTTAATTTGAATTTTTATGCAACTGACCGTATTGCTTTCCTGGCAGTAATTATGTGAATTCCCATGGTCAAACTTGAATGTTAAACGCCCAACAACATTCTTTTCTGATTTTTCTTTTTTACTTCATACAATATGGTAACACAATGCTTGGCTTATTGGTACGTACATATCTGTATATGTACATATTCCAAATTGCAAATGCGTAAATCAAAAAGAGCATCTTTTTTCTTCAACTTTGTGCTGTAAATTTTGGGTAAATTTGTTTTACAAGGTGTTTCATATAAAATGTGCTTTGGTAAGTTATTATTTTTTTTCTGAAAGCAATGTTTCAAATCTTTTTGTGATGAAATAAAATTTTAGAATATGTGAAACACACTGTATTAGCAGATGATAAAAAAAATTACGCTGGATGTTCATGAAAACGTGCTACAATTTTTTTTTTCAATGTTGTGTTATCTTTCATTTGCAAGAAAGGGAATTTTTTTGTGCGAAAAAGTGGGACATTCGGATGAAACGTTAACAATAAAAATCAGCATGTTATTTGGCACAAGATTAATACAAACTCTGATTGAAATCACTTAGCTCTCTTGGTGGGTGTCCATTGCACACATGGAGTGAATCGGACAGGGTATATGATATGCAGATACCTTATGGACTGCTTGAAATTGCCAGCTGATGTGGCTATAAAAAGTCAGTACAAACCTCGAATGCTTTTCGAAGAACATATCCTTAAATATACTATATAATCTTATACGAATAGGATTTTCTGAAGCACGTGGGTACGATATTGAACGCCATATCTACATCAATCATTTGCGATCTTTAAATTCTGTGCGGCACGAAGATACGAATTGGAGACGAGTTGACAGGAGAGATCGACATTCTTCTTCATACAGAAGCTCGGACAGGCCCAATTATGTTTCGTATCATGCAAGAAGATGTACAGAGGATAGAAATTGGAGAATATCCCGAAACTACAATGACCCTGACAGACTTTACACTTCAAGACAATCTCATTCATCCCAGAATTGGAGATCTCAGTCACGTCAGGAGAGTTACAATAGGACGTGGAGAAATCCAAGTTTGGATAATCGAAGATTATATAGGAGCAGGGAACGTAACTGAAATGTAAGGCAGTACGCTGAATTTAGATCAAGATTAATTTTAACCCATTCAGTCAATGTACCAGAAATACTTGAGATAGAATGTTCATATTTTGGGATTAGTTTCCCATAGATTGATAGATGAATTTTTTTGAAAAGAAAAAGATTTACCTATTAATGGGGGCGCGGGGAGCCTCTGTCAAACACACGTCTTAACGGTCACTGACTTTAAATTCTGTGCATTAATTCATTACAAACTCTATTGCTTTAGATAGGTTGCTATCCAAGAAAACAAAAGTGCAACCAGAATTCAAATCAGGAAAGAAGAAAGAGGCCAATTTTAACAAATTCGACGGGATGTCGAATTTTCCGTCTGTCATTTTGAACAAAAATTTTGCATAACCTTCCGTGAAGCAAGAAAACAATAACAAATTGTATTTTCAACTCTGTCGGACTATTTTTCCCAAGTAATTGAAGAACTAAAGTTACTAAAAATCCATTCCCGACAGCAATTCGCATAAAAATTTCCCAGGAATAAATCATCTAAAATCGCTCAATTTGCGTATGTTGTATAATACCATGGTAAAGAATGGGTTAATAATTGAAAATTTGATAAATTAGGGAATATAGGAACATCTTAGCGAAAATAATATAAACTGTTATTAATAATTTAAAAATGAATTTAAAAAGTTATTGTGATTGTGACAAACAATTTTCAGGTGTAATTGATTATACTCTTCATTTCATATTACTTATAAAAAAAACAAGAACAAGGAATTATTGATTAAATTTATAGTAGAGTTTTCATTATTGGATTTTAGCATTAAGTGATTTTAGCAACACAGAATGTGTAATAAAGATAAGTGGAAAAAATTGGCAAAAGTGTAGATATAAAAAAGTAATGATTCACTTACGTGTTGCTTTCAATGGAGTTGTGGATATAAAAAGTTAATATTGTTTACTTGAAGTCTGGGATAATATTTTCATTCGTAACATATATTTAAAGGGACTAATAAACGGTATTACATGATGGAGGCAATTGCCCACCACGTTGAAGTGCCTTAATGGTGGTCTCAAACAATTTATTTAAAAAAGCGAAAAATAATAAAAAATTAAGTGTATGCGTGTGTATCCAATTCAGCAGACTCAATTTATTTATCTTTCCCTCGTCTCCAGTGAGAAATGGTCATTATTAGTGTTTTCTTTGACGCCTTTTAATGTTTTTAGTATAAACATTTATTCTATATTATTGTTATTAGCAGAAGTATAACTTTCTGAAGATGTGAAATGCCATCATTGTCTCTGTGAAGAAGTTATTGTTGCAACATGGCAAAAAATGGGCTGCAGTGAAAAATTGCATTTCTGGTCAGAATTTAAGGACTTGTTCCTTCTTTATTGACCTGTCAGTCAGTCAATGAGAATGCCCCAGTATTATTTTATCTCTTCTTCTTACTCACTGTTTGGTAAGATTCATTTTTGCAGTAAATTACTCAATTTATCACGATTTACAAATGAGTCGAAGGATTTTATATCTTTCTTTCATGGACTCGGAAATTATCACTAAAAAAATATAACAACAAAAAATTCTCATTTTAATTGACGCAAAAACCTTTATATTTCAGCTCTCTTTTTCAAGTGGCGCCAAGAAAAATCAATCATGTTCTTAAGTATTAATTTTCAATTGAACAACTTCGTGTTGAGTTAATTATTTCATAACACACATCATTCATTCTTTAACAAACTTGCAGAGAATGCATGTACTTGGTGATTAAATTTGTAAAATAGTCTTCATTCATTTTGCCATTTAATTCTATTTAATACTGAATGATAGTTTTTCCGCGTATCATACGTGTTAAATATGCCTTTTTAGTAAATAATTTTTATTTACTCTAATTGCAATCAATTAATATCGTAATAACTTCACTAGAAGCGCATTTTCCAGAATAGTCAGAAAACTAGGTCGACGAAACATGATTGATATGAAAAATTTAGATTCGGTGCATTTGTCGAATGTTTAGAAGCATTGAAACATGGCGCTATGAGATTTCTAGTGATGATAAAACCACCGTATGTTGTCGTTAAAATCACAATTGACTAGTATATTTTTTAGGTGAAGATTTTTTCAGGTAGCTTTTAATAAATATTTCATTGTGTTGAAGTTAATAGTGTTTGGAGTCAAAGGAAAAACTAAGAGAGTTGTTTGAAAATATTTGGTCCTTGCTGTAGATATACATTAATGTCCACTGACTCTTGAGATAATAGGGTAGAAAATTTATGACAACAATTATGCTAGGACATTCCAAGAAAGTTTGTCTTCAAGCAGTTGGGTTTCTTTCCAACTATCTATCCGATTCTGTATTGTAAATATTTTCTGATATCTTACCAGAGATCAATAACATTTAGGAAGTCTTGTATTGTCACATCAATGGATGCGTGGAATTTTTATGTGTCTCTTTTCAACACTGGTACGAGCTTAAAAGGACTCACAGATTTATTCTCTGTCTGAAGTCTATATTATGTGTGTACATATGATATAAGCATGTCTGCTCAATATTGAGATGGGGAATGAAACCTTGATATTGATAACTTTATGGTATATTCTCATCTCCATATCAATATCACCGAAATACCCAAGTCATCGCAATTTTGTAGAACCGTAAATTTAAAATGTAGGATTAGGTAGGTGCCTCCTTTCATGACGACAGCAGGATAAAAGCCTGTAGCCTTACCTTGAGAGAAGTCTTCTATTTTTGGAATGGATGGCAATGATGATGGATATGTAATCCATCATCATCGTTCGATAGGACTTTTATTGAATATAACTATAAGGATGAGAAAGAAAAAAATATAGGGGAGACCGGGGAGGTTTGGGACACTTTTTCATGTTTTGACTTTGAGACAGTATTCTAAATAGGGTGAAAGGAACGTCTATTGACACTTTAAGAACTCGTGTCAGCACCTATTGACACCCTACTCTGTACCATTTGGGATATGAAATTTGAACATCTCTGTTTATAGTAAAAGGTATATATTACAGAAAAAAACGTTATATTACTTATATTTTACTAGATACATTAAATAATTTTCAACATTTTGACAAAAGTGTCAATAGGGGTTCCCTGTCGAACAGACGTTATTATTATTATTATTATCCGTTTTTTATTATTATCCGTTATTATTATCCGACCCTAATTACGTTAGTGTATTATAATTTTATGCGGTCTATAGGATACTTATGGATATTGACTTTATAAAAAGTACTCGATAGAACTTGGAAAACAACTGAGTTTTCTTGGATAAGATAAAACATTTAACTTGATGCTTTGTCCCAAACCTCCCCGATGTGGGGCAGTATGGGACGCAAAAGGGGACGTTTGGGACGCATTTTTTCTCGCATAATTTGCATTATTGGAGCATGTTAATTAATTTTAAGTACCAGATTAAAAATATTTCTAATCAAAATAAAATTGTTTAATCTTATTTTTTTCAGACTTAAAAATTAATATCAATTTTATTTGTACATTAGAGTCATTTATTGTCAATCAGTTATTTAAAGTATTTTCTTATTATTTTCCATCTACCTTTCTTTGCTTCTTTATTCTAAGTATTGCAATCATGATCATCAAATTCCTCACAGAGCAGATTTTCTTGCAACTGTTAGTTTTGAACTCATTGACGGATTCCTGTTTGATTTTACGACAACTGCATGTTACCTGTTTTTTTCTTATTTCTCTGGCAAGACGAGAGCTTTGTCTTGCCTTTTTTGGAGAACTTTTGAGAATTATAGAGGATATTGCTCGAGAAATTTTTGAGAAAATAGTCTTTAACGGGATTAAGCAAAGGTCGAATGTCCTTTGGAGAATGAATTATTGATTCTCAAGACATTGATGGTTTAATTGTCCCTGTAGACAACTAATAAACTGGTAAAGTTTTCACAAGATGAAGATTTTCAGTAGAAACTGGGCATTACTCTCCATTTTGACAATAAAAAATTGCATGCCACCTACAATCTTGTCGAAAATCAACGTCCCATTCATCCCCTTTCAGGTGTCCCAAACATCCCCGCGGGTAGTTTTGGAATTTAAAACTTTTAAGTAAAAAATAAGAGCGTATAATCTTTGAAACTTTTATAAAAATATGTTCCCAGATTATACTGCTAGTTAATGAGATAAAAGGTTTTGATTATATATCGCTTATTTAAAATACAAAGAGCAAAACTGAGAAATTAAAAAATACAATTTTTATCAATTTTGAAGAAAGTGTTCATAGAATTAAAACAATAAAACTGAGGATATCCATTCTTTTAGTCAAGATACAACTTAATATTGCTTATGATAGAGTAGTGATTAAATCCCATTTCAAAAATTAATGAAAAAATCTCCTTGTCCCACACTACCCCTGTCCCAAATCTCCCCAGTCTCCCCTAAGTTATCTATTACATTATTATCAAATTATCACTATTTCATACCATTATCAAATTTTATAGTAAATTAATTATTAAATTGTTGATTACTCCTCAAAATCTGTAAATATTTTTACTACTCTTCTTTTAATTGCATGTACCTAATATTGTATGTAATATTCTACTGAAAAATATTTTCAGTGAATAATTTCAATTTATTATGTCATCATCCCCTCTTTAGGAATTCAATATGTACAAATTTTTGTGGGAGTGAAATGCGAGATGGAAACATCATATTATTCATTTATCCTGGTAATCATTCATCATGTTCTTTATTACGGCTGTCAGTGGAGCATTCGTTGCTCCTTTGCGCCCCTTTTCGTTGCCTTCGCTGCCATTCATTCGGCCAAAAAATTGAATAAGATCAAACAGAACATCACATTTGCCACATCCATCGACGCATCAATTTGATTCAAGACGAATTTAATTATTAAACTGCTGGTGGCAAAAAATGGAGAGTGGAAGCCACGAAAGTATACAATAATAAACAGTGAGCTCACCCGAAGGAGAAATGCGGTTGGGAGACGTCAGCTACCACGTCTTTGTCTTGCATGTGAGGTCCTGATCTAGATATTATGCAAATTGAAACTAATAAATTTATTGATGAGTGCATAATCTGCTTGTTCATCGATGAATAATTGATTTAGACGATGGTCCCCCCATCTTCATGGGGCTCAATTTATGTAATAACTTCTCATAAGTATGATAACAAATTGACCAATTATTTAAATTAGATACTAAAATCACAAGCTTAATTAAAATTTGAATATTTCTCAGAAATTCATATGAAGATTGAGTGTGATTTTACACTCACAGTTCCATTTTGGATTCTTGTGTCTTTCACTGTTGTCTTTTGTACAGCTTCATATTTGTGTGATGTCAGCAATATTGCTATGCTAAAAATTCCCACCAGAGAAAGATTTGCATTTAAAAACAATGACGACATTAAAGGAAAACCTCAAACCACAGACAATATAGTATAAAAGCTCTGTCCGTTGTACAGTACTAAAATGCCGACTTTTACACTTCGATGTCTATGGATATGCTGTATTGCTCCATGATTCTGAGAAAAATGAAGAAAATTGTAATGAACAATATTTGCAGTGTGAGGTAAAATTTAATTAACTTTTTTTTTTAAAGAGTTTGCAAAGTTTTTTTGTTATAGCTCGATTTTAGAATATCATGCAATTTGCGTCCAATTTCATTTTGATTTTTTATTGATTTTTCCCATTATGTCAGAGCGGCAAAATTAAAAGATTGAAAACAATTCTAAGGAAAATTAATTTGAATCCAAATTAAGAAAAATTCTATTGAAATTCTAACTAAGCAAATTTCATGTCTGATTTCATATGACGATCTTTAACAATAAACTGTGAAATATGTTCACATTCAATTATCAATGTTTAATTGAAAACTAAATGAAGTCTTGACCGGTAATTCTTGGTAAAATGTAAATATAATGTAATTAACACTATGAATTGAAAAAGGAGGGATAACATCAACTTCATATGGTAATTAACTTCTTCCATAAATCCAGTTCTTATTAACCAATTAATTAGTGTGATTTTGTACATTGCTTTAGTTTAGAAAGTTATCTACAGCTTTTTGCGTGTTCCATTGCATAATCTTTTTCGCATAGAAAATATATGAGGAAAATATTAAAAAAAAAAGATTCAATATTAGAATATAAGGAGACCCAATTGAGCTTTTTGACTTCTGACTTGGGGCTAATTCACACGGTGTGTTGTGTCACTATTTGCATAAATATTCGACGAAATTAAATTTCTTAGCATTCTTCTTTCAACTGCATTTATTTGACCAATTTAAGAAACAATTTTCTTTGTATGAAGCTTATTATATGGAGTTATGAATTGATAACGGAATATTTTACAAAATTGGGCCATGTAAAGTGAATGTTTTGTTTGTTTTTAATTTAATATAGTAATTGCTTTACGTATCCAACTCAATTTAGACTTTTTTCATTGAATTTTCTAATTAGTCAATTCTGAGTCTTTTTATTTTGACTTGTATGAAAATAAAAGTTTAACAGGCTTTAACTCTGGAAGCGTTTAATATAAATATCATTAATTTCTCGTATCTTATTGGACTAATCCTTTAAAGACGATTGGAACACCGCTGTCCCATAAAGAAAATAATTTTTCCTGACTACTGAAAAGTAGGCGGTTGAAGGAATCTAGGATATTTTTTGCAAGTCTCCATCTATTTGCTATAGTAAATTTTTAAGTTCAAAAATTACAAATTTTTAAATTCTCATATTGAAAATTGATTTTAATTTTTTTTATACTTCCAGTTTTTTTTAAGCAAAACCGTTTTGGAAAAGGAAACTACAATACACAAACATAATATTTTTCGTTAGAGTGAAAATTATCAGTCATCGGTATCGTAAGAAAAATTACTTAAATTTTTGGGCTATTTTTGTCCTTATAGTTCATAACAGACAAAAAATACACCAAATCAGACTCTGTTTGCTTTTCGAAGGTTAGATGTAAGACGTTTTACAAATTTTATTTATCGGTTTCATTTTTATTGCTAATTTTCGGTCAGCGGAAACTGTCTCGTCGCTAAAGGACTAAAAGACTTGTGTGTTGAAGAAAGGTTAATCGGAAGCCTTAAGCTACCAATTTGAATCTTGAGATTTTTAATTTGTTATATTCTGCTCTAGCCTCATCTGACTCTAGAAAGTCATTTTCCAAATTTTAAATATTCAAAATTTATTTAAATCTTTGCATTAAATCGTAGTTAATAAATATCAAGATACATAACTATATTTTATTAAAATTGAAATAAATAGCTCATGTTAGATACATTTTTTTGGACAATTTATTAAACTTATGTGCTCTTCTGCACAAAGTCGAACTACTGGGCCAAAATCTTTATATTACTATAAGCAGAATGTAAACTCTGTATGCCCTAAAATCATTAAATTCAAAATTATTATTATTATATATAATTGCTTTTGAGCTAGTGCTCTTGAAAGAATATTTCAGAGGTACAGAGTTTAAAGAATTTCATATTTGATTAATATTCAAAACAGTTCGTAATATGACTAAGCAATAGTTTTCAGATAATAATAAGTTAATAAGGTTTAATGCATTTTAAGATGGATCTGGCAAATTTACATAAAACTTTTGATAGCTTCACAAAAGTTTCACGAAACCAAAAAAAAATCAAAGTATTATTTAAATGCTCACAAAGCATAAAAATATGACACTAAAAAATCACAATGATTTAAAATTATTATGATATGATGATAAATTATTTGATAAATCATAATTACGCATTGAAGAATTCAAAAATTCTCTATATTAGTAATGGAAGTATTTCAAATAAGGTTGATTTTTCCTTATTTTGAAAACTTTTTCTCAGAATCCAAATTTGCTAAAAATTGTCAAAAACACACAGACCAATAAAATTCAAGCATTATTGTTATTGTTCATAAGCTGACTAACAAGATACGTCTCAAAACTGTCTCAAAAGAAAAAAAAAACAAAAATACAAGGAGGGAATTCCGAATATTTCCGTAAGTGTGTTGCATTTTTGGCATGTCAATTCCACTTAATAAAAATATTATATATAATATGCGCTTGCAGTGGTTTATCCTCGGGCTGTAATGTAGCGCATTGCTGGAATTGTGATTCTAACTCCTTTTACACGTTCCTTTCTTTCATAAGTTCTTTGTGTATTGTTCTTTTTAACTCACGACAATGGAGTACGATGAAATTGCAAAGATGATCATATTGTTTACAGTAATATACTTATCTTGTACAGTAGTTGTAATAATAATTTGGCGCGAATTTCACAAATGAAGGATAATTTTTAAAGAAATGGTTTACTCTTTATATTTTACCGCGCTTTTTTTCTGGGGTGTTTTTATTACTTATTTTGGATGCCATGCACGGAATTTACCAAGTGATATGTTTATAATCATGCTGTTGGGTTCCGTTGAGAGATATCTTATATGTTGGCGGTTTCTTTTTCTTGCTCATTTTCTTCTGCATCCATTAAGATTTTATTTTATTTTATTTCTTATTTTTGTCGTTTACCCTTTTAACTTTTCAGTCATGCCTGAAATATTTCCATCATCTAAAAATAATCTGTAAAATACATGTTCCAATGCTAAAGCACCTTTTGCAATTTAGTGAGCATATGTCATATCAGAATATCTGACCGAGATGTAATAAGGAGAATAAATAAGTTTCCTTTATATCAAAATATTTAATTACATATAGCTTAAGTGTTAGTCAATTTGATGTATTTTTTCTTGTTTATTCTTCTCCCCTTTTTTTCTACTATTTTTACCCTTGTAAAGTTTCACACATTTATGATAAACGCTTGTCAAAGTGCATTTATCGCCTTTTCGTTTTTACTGCTCGAAATCCACAGAGAGAGCTGTATATATAATCCCCAGATTTTGATTTATATTATATTTTGAATCCTCACCCCCAAGGAGTTGTATTTTGGTAGAATTTTGGAAATATGCGGCCATTACCACGTCTATAACACGAACGGTTACAGATAGAGACTTGGGACCTTCCGGGGACCCCCCCATAAGTCGACCCCGGGACCGTTAACATCCCCTAAAATTCTTCTCACCCTTTTCCTTTAGAGATTCCGAGATCTACCGAGGCGTAGATTTCGTCCATATATGAAAATACCGTTAAATCATTCCTAACAATTTTTCAAGGTCAAAGTTTTAAAAGGTTCTAGAGGGCGCATGTTTTTAAAATATATATTATCATGATTGGACTGGTTGGAAGGGTCTTAGAATTCCTGACAAGATTTAGCCAATATCAATCTAATTTATATCCGAAATTCTATTATATTAGTACTAAAAGTATTTTGGGCAATATTTTGAGTGATTTATAAATCGATTTAAATTACTTGTGAACGGTGTTGCCGGGATTTTGCCCTGAAGAATTCCCTATGGAGACCATGGCTTATCGCGGCCAATTACCTGGCAACCTTAGCTCTGTGCCCCCATCTGAACTGTTCCAGTGGGTAAATTCTCTTTGTGAGAACGTGAGAAGTGCTAAAAATGAGAAAATACTGAAACTTGTCACTAAGTGTGATTCTCTCTATGCCCATTTTTGTGACATTTCTTACGACACTTTCATGACACTTCTCACAAGAATGATGGTGCCGTGACTCAAAAAATCTCAAAAAAGGTGGAAAATCTTGACAACAACGGTAATAATCGGTTATGAACCGATAAGCAGTTTTTGTCTGAAAATTATTTTTATTACTCTTAAAACTACTTTGGAAAATATTTTGAGTGAGTTATAAATTGGTTCAAATTGGTTGATTGAGAACCAGTAAGCGGTAAATGATGCAAAAGTGTTTTTGTCATACACTGGTAAAAATAAAAGGGTCACCGGTGATCTTTTAAAAGGGTCACTGTTTTGATACTTATTTAAATCCGGAATAAACGAAAAAAAACAAAGAAAAAGTCATCTTTAGTGTTCGCTCGTATGAGAGAAATATGATATGAATAATAAGTTTACGATAAAACATAGTCTATCATGTTAAATATGCACGCAACATGTCAAGAGATGCAAATGAACTCTTGAGTGAACTTTTCAAAAGATCAAAAATATGATCTATTTTTTGAGAAAAGAATCAATTTGACCCTTTTATTTTTACCAGTGTATATAGCATCGGCGGTGGCAGCCAAAATCCCGAAAGCCAAAATCCCGAAAGCCAAAATCCCGAACGCCAAAATCCCGAAAAGGCCAAAATCCCGAAAGCCAAAATCCCGAAAGCCAAAATCCCGAATTTTTAAAATCCTGAAAGGGATGAAATTATATGGAGGAAAATGTTTAGAATAATTTCCCAAGGCACAGAAGATTTCCCTTTGCCTCCAGCAACAGCGAGTGCAATCGTGGGAGTAACTATGATACTTTTAAGAATTCGGGATTTTGGCTTTCGGGATTTTGGCGTTCGGGATTTTGGCTTTCGGGATTTTGGCTTTCGGGATTTTGACCGGGACCCATAGCATCGGCTGGTCATAATGGCCTCTGCATATTAGAGAAATTTATGACCATATAGAAGAGTTTTTCCTACACAACTATAGGGAATTATCTTGAATATGGACATAAAGTTCTCTAGGACTAGGACATAAGTCACGAGTTCGAGCACACCGCAAAGTCTGGGACGTTTTGCCACCCCTTTTTATAATATGATGAAGAGTGGTTATGAGTAGCAGTCATTCATATATGAGATCGTGACTTGAACCTCGACAATTGAAGGAGGTAAAAATGATTTGGCGCCCAACCCCGTTGTCCAATAATGAAAAGTTATGCATTCTTGGTCGTTCGAGACGTTACATTTTCCAAAAGGAATGCAAAGCAACCAGTATTTTTGATTACTACTTATATTAAACTTTTTGTGATAATAACAAAATGAATACTGCAACACGTTTTGTTAGAAAAATTCATTACAGTTGATATTATTGCAATATTAATATTACAAAGAAGTTTAAAAGGGTAAGATTTGTAAGAGTAAGATGCCAAGTACTTGATATTGTGGACACTAAGTATATAAAGGATAGAAGTTGCAGTTTAATTAACCCATATGTGATAGATTAAAATTATCCTTCATTACAAATGACTTTTATTGTTAGCATATTGCACAACTTTCGGAATAACCCAACGGTGATAATCACACCTCCATATGGAAAACACATTATTTAAATAAAATATTATATATTGTAAATAATCTGGAGGCAATATATGTAATGACTGAAGAATAAACTTACCATTAATTAATATGATGGCGCTTGGTTAAAATTTACTTTTTGGTGTCATTTAAAATGAATTGTTCTTACGCAATTACAAGTTCTTTTAAACATATCTTTAGTTAAAGTCTAGGAAAATATGTATGAAATATTTAGTGAATTTACTTGAGAAATTCAACACATTGGACACCGTCAAATAGAATGGGATATTTATTCATCTATTTGAAGTTTATATGGATAAAAAAAGCATGTAGACATGAACACGAAACTGAAAAGGTGGGAAAAAATGGCACGGGCTAAATTGGTAAGAATTAATGTGAGGATTCCTCATCAAGGTGAGCAAAAAGTATTTTATCTCAAAGAATAGGAGACAAGCAAAAATATTTGCAATTAATTAAGTCCGTAAATATTTAAGTGTGTGGCCAAACAATGACGAGGAACACTGTCGGACAGAGTTAGAGCTGATGAAGTGTCGCTAGAGATTACAAATTACACCATGTCAGATTATGTTGCCGCTGACCGGACATGGCGGTGACAAATTGGCGGCAAGACAGACGACTTGTGGCGCGAAAATTTATTGAGTGAGACACCATAAGAATCGCAGTCTTCTGCAGTGGTGTCTTCTCCAGCTCCCATGCCATCCAAGACTACTTCGAGAGTGTTAAAGGCATTTAGGAGTGCAATAAAAAGCGTGAAGACTCATGTCAATCGGCTCCAATTAATGTGAAAGGAGATGAGACCTGAAAACGGGCGGTAAATTTGACCATTGCGTCATGTTGTGCTGACCCCATCCAATTTAACAAATGCGATATTCACAACCCATAAAATTAATCATAAAACAAAACCTAATTTGTTGCTGTTTGTAGCCGTTTTCATCTTTCTCAGCTTCTCTCTTGTCCCCTCAATTGCTCCTGTAAAAATTCTCACAATTTGCAAGTGTGCGAAAATGGTGCCACTCTTTGCCAGTCCAAATGGCAATATCGTTTGTGCAATGCAATTCTCTTATGCTCGTATCCTCTGCAACACATTTATACATTTTGAACGCTTCATTCGCCGTGATGGCTTGTGTCGTCGCCTATACAGCCCAGAATGCATATTGAAGTATATATGCAAGAAAATCCCAGTCATAAATTGTCAATTTGTTAAGCGTATTAATAATAAAATTGCCTACAAACTTATTAGCTTCACTATGGTCCATTAACCAGCTGCATTCTTCACACGGTGTCGAAACCTTCAGTATACAATCGTACAATTATAATGCATTACACTGTATTTTTGGTTAATTTATCATAGGTAAATTATACTGTGATGTATGTTGTTTCTCTCTGGCACATCTTTTGATATTATTTGCACGCTAACAGAGTGAATTTATAACCACTGTGTACGAGTATTCGCATGGGCACTTGATGTGAACAACAATGAAAAATAATTAAAATCAAGAGACACCTTATTGGATAATTTATACATATTTATAAGGTGAAGCGGTAAAGATTTCAATTTTAACCTTATGAAGCTATTTTCTTCTTGTTTCTCTTTTCAACCTGCCTTTTGATGTGTCTGCGACTATAGTGTGAAGGTATAACAGGCAAAATATTAATATTTCTGCACATACGGTGAAGCACTCTATTTAACCCATTCACTACACTTAATATCTACAACTATTTCCGTTGTGCTTATGGAAATAGTATCAGTGTTAATACCGTAGACTCTCTCAAATTCGGGCATTTGGAACCGAAATATCACCCGAATTAGAAAGAAATTCGGGCATCAAATTGTTAGAAATGTAACGATTTTTTGTTCACTTGCATTAAGTTTTACATGCTCATATTAATTGTAAATTTCATGAAAGCCCTCTAATAATGCAGAATCGCATCACAACTGAGACAAACCATGGCAAATTTGAGCATATGTCCTTCATTTGATAATTATAGTCAAACTTGAAAAATATTAACAAACTTTTTTCAAATTTAACTGCTGCCCAAATTAAAAAGTAGCCCGATCTTAAAAGAGCCGAATTAGCGAGAGTCTACTGTACTGACATTGTAAAATTAAAAAAAAATATTAAAAGTCAAGCATTGTATAGAATATTCTAAATATGAGGTAAGACATAAATTCTGAACGGAGATTATTTTACACAAAAATTCTTTGCTCCATATAGGGGGAAGTGGGGCTATATTGAGCTGTGGGGTTACATTGATATTCGATTTTTTCTCATATTTCTAAAGGAAACTTTGCCTTAACGTAATATAATTTAGATAGACAAAACAATTGTGAATCCAAATAAAACAATTAAAAAGATCAGCTGCCTTTAGAAATATGCGAAAAAATTGTATATCAATTTAGCCCCACAGCTCAATATAGCCCCACTTCCCCCTAGGTACTTTTTCATACATTTAATATTGATGTAAACGAGTTGCAATATCTCATGTAAAGTTTTCGTCTGTTTTATTACATTTTTTCGCTTAACATGTTACGATGCTTATCACTTGTATAAAACATCAGGAATACATATTCACAAAAATGTTTTGTTAGGGAAGACCAGGGGATGTTTGGTACACTTGTCGTATTTTGACTCTGAAACATAGGAATTCGCTAACTTTAAATGGTTCTCCTGAAAACTAGCCAATGTATATATATATATATATGCATTTTTCTATTAAAATATCTCACTCTTTTGCTCTTAGTGACTCATAGAATAGTATGGAATGGACCCATCTATCTATAACTGATATAAAACAGTAATTGAACGGACGGATGGGACGGATGTCCACGAAAATCGATTTTTAGCACATACGATATTCGTGATCTATGAGTGTCTAAACGTGTAAATCCAAAATTTGGGCCCGATCTGACGTAGCCGCATTTCACCTGTGACCACAAAAGTTGATAATGAAAAGAATTTCAACTAAAAACTTTCACATTAAAATCACTATTTCAATATTTTTTTTTAAAGAACTATTTGTAGAATATAAATAGTAAAATTGTGGATATCCATTTTTTTTAGTTAAGATAGAAATGATGCTTGAGATTGTGTAGGGGAAGTGGAGTACTTTTGAATCTGCGGCAGTTTTGAAATTGGGACTTTTCACCTATTTTTAAAATAACTGAGCCTTACCATGACATAATTTAGCTGCGCAAACAGATTGAGAAGCTAAATTACATTATGGTTCAGTTCCATTTAAACATAGACAGGTGAAAAATCCCAATTTCAAAGGTGCTCCACATTCAAAGGTGCCCCACTTTCAAAGGTGCTCCACTTCTCCTTATTTTAATTCGACTCAATTATGCACTTCAACACCTCAAACGTGCCTGGGTAGTGATTGTGACTAACGTCGCTGACTTAACCCCTTAACAACGTGACACTTTTTACGGACCGAAAATCAACAATAAAAATTTAACCGATAAACAAAATCAATGAAACGTCTTACATCTTTGGAAAATCCAACAGATTCTGATTCGATGCATCTTTTACCTCTACGAGCGATAGGAACAAAGATAGCCTGAAATTTAAGTAATTTTTCTGACAATACCAATGAATAAGAAATTTTGTGTAAAGTGAAAAATATTATGTATGCGTATTTTTGTTTCTTTTTCCAAAACGGTTTTGCTTAAAAAAAATTGAAAGTATAAAAAAAATTAAAATAATTTTTCAATATGAGAATTTAAAAATTCGTCATTTTTTAAGCTTAAATATTTACTATGTAGTAAATACCTGTAGACTTGCAAAAATATCGTAGATTCCTTCAACCTTCTACTTTGCAATTACATACAAACATAAGAAAAAAAAATAATTTCAGGTCGACAGGAAAAATTATTTTCTTTATGGGACACCGGTGTTCCAATCGTCCTTAAAGGGTTAATAGTTAATATTATCAATAAGGGTTAAGGACGAGAGGGTCACCGGTGTCTCAAATACAAAAACTTTTTTTTTTGACTAAAGTTATTTTGTCTTCTAAATAGTCAGAAAATAATGGATTTTATTTTTGGTCCACCGGAGTCTCACTCGTCTTCTAGACTGGAATCGTCTAGACTAGAATATGTGCTATATAATATTGTAATTTACAATATTTGACCAATGATGACTATTGAGTTCACAATCTTTGCGTGGAAAAAAAGGATTAAATTTTATAAGAAATAGTGTTGAATGAGTAATGTGATAGCGGTTATAAATTAGGTTATTGTGTAAATACGATATCAAATACTATGAAATGAAAATTTACAATTATGTACAAATTCAAATCTGCAACGGAATCTCGGACATAAATTGATTTTTTAACTGAAAGGGTTAATTAACATAACCTACAAATATGAGACCTGAATATGAGTGTATATAAAGATATGCAGACTATATTGTATTTTGAGTGGATAAATAATTGGAGGTCATATAGCACAACCAGAAAAGAAGAAAGAGATAGAATGATGGGAGAGAAAAGGAACTGTAAGTGGTTGTATTTTATTTTATGGATGTTGGAATGCATAAATGATAAGTGTAATATGTGCACGTTAATTAAGAATATTGTTAAGCACGCGTGTGTGACTTTACAAGGAGCCCATGGTGGGTTTAAAATTAATAAGGGTATAGTAAATTCTATATTCCTACACATTATTATTTTTTATTATTTATATATAGCAATGTCTCGAATAATTAAAATTGTGACTTCTATTGAAATAATAGCATTGAAAAAAGGAAAAGTTCTTGATGATAAATGAAAGTTTGTCCGACTGCTTCATTCTCGGCATACGTCATGAGTGTAAGTGCATTCCATAGATGCTAATCTCTATTCTTAATTTTACAAGCATTTTATATAAGTGAATAGGAGGGAGTAATTGTAGAAATAGGAAAAAGACATACAGCATGATATGCTGTAAGAAGAAAATGAAAACAGTAAGCATTATATTATTAAATATTACTTATTGGTTGTAGATAAATAATGTTTGCAAAAAGGAATTGACACCGCCCAGTCTGTTGAGTTTTTAACGCTATACGATAATTAGAAATAAACGGATAACGTAGTACAAGTTTCATAATTATTGTAGATATTAAAGTGTATCGAGTCCTCGTCGTGTATTACGAGAGTAAATTACATTTGAGCTAAGATATAGAAGTTGATCGCTCTAGCTAGCCAATTTATAATATTTTATAAAATAATAAATATATAAAGCAAGGAATTATTATAGTTCAACTCTGTTCAGACATACAACAAATAAGATATAGGCAATATTAACTGGTCACGGCATTGATTATCACCAACAAATCGTAAAACATGTATTTAATATCTAATTGCAACATTATCTACTATCGCAATCACAATTACTTTTAAAGTATTTAGGTGAATGTTGTGAATGATTTTGCTTCACATCGGAATTTCCTTAGATGAATATCCTAATAATGAAAATTATACTGAAGTGGTACTATAACGTAAAATATTACTCCTAGTCTTCGCACAACAGTAAATTCAGATGAAAACCATCATTAAAGGTGAGAATGGTGGCTCCATGCAATTTTTTCGCGGTTGTGCCCAAATTACATACTATTATAATATACCCAAAAAATTGCAATATAGTCATTATGTAATGGTATTCGCGATGATGTTAGTGGAAGTTCAAGAGGTAAAATAACACGCGTACAGTTTTATACGGTGAGAAGGAATCACTGCGATAGCCTTCACAAATTGCATGGAGAGTCGTGTTTAAGCTTATAATGTATTTTTCACAAATTTCTAATATATTTTTTTAAACACCTTTAAAATGCCCTAATTTGAATAAATATGTGCTTTTTTTTGTCTTATATTTCATCTGAAAAAGAAAAGGGATATCAAAACAAATAAAATTAATCATAAAAAAAAGACGAAGGAAAATATTTAGGAGTTCTAGCTGTACGAGAATTTTCTTTCTCAATATTGTTTTTAATGTAGGGTAAAATAGTGTAATTTGGAATCATTTCTCATTTGGATTTTTGTACTATGTTTACAGAGAAAAAGAACATCACGAAGAATCACAAGCCTGACAATCAAGAGTAGGGCAAAGCACGAGAATTTCGAACGACTCAAGCATTGAAGAACTAATTTTTTTTTAACAGATTTTTATGAATTTGATCCATTATTATATTATAATTTAATAGCTAGTCCATAGTCAGTGCGTCAAATTTTCTAAAAAAAAAATCCATGGATCAAATCCATAATAATTGAGTTGTCCGAAGCTTAAGTAGTCCGAAGGTAGCGCGCCTTCCCCTACTCAGTTTTTTTTTCATTTGACTATCTAAAATAGCGGGGAAGTTAGAAATTCGAAGTTCAATCAATAATAAAGTGTAATGTTTAAAAATTTGGTATTTTTTAACAGATTTTTTTGTTTTTAAGAAGTGTTTCCTGCGTTATTTGGATGTCGGTATTTATGTGCTAATTTATATCTGGGGTTCTATCAATGTTAATATTTCTGAATGAATTTTATTATCATTTTTAAATAAATAAATCCGCTTACTTATAGAACATACATTAAAAATTGTAAGTAAATTTAGTGATGACAGAATGGGAAGGAGAGGAGTTAAATTTTTGTCATATTTTCCATTGGATTTTTTGTGTTCCGTATAAGTTATCTGTATGTATAAAGTGTTCCCTATGCTTTTATTTTGATATTTAGAGTTTTATCAATAGAAAAATTTCTTCAACGTTTTCCAATTACACTCTTTTTTAATGTACCGTCGTTGCGGGTGACTTTGCACGTTTTTTCGCTGTTTTTCAACTTTACCCTCAAAAATTGAACAGTTAAAGTGAAGGGAGGGGGGTTAATGGGTAAAATTATTTGTATTCAGTTGTTAATGAATGGATTTTGTGCCACTAACATTAATTTTATAAAATTTTACTATGTTTAAAAAAATCAAGAAAAAAGGCTTGCACTGGGGATAAGGTGCGGGTGACTTTGCACTTTTTAATAAATACTAAAAAATCAACAATTTCTGATAATAAACGACAATGAAGATCTTCAGTTCTAAGGGTAAGATGCACGAGATCTACAAGATGACGTGGTCGCCATCTTGATTTCACGTTTCTGTCCG
This sequence comes from Phlebotomus papatasi, assembly GCF_024763615.1. NCBI lineage: Eukaryota > Metazoa > Arthropoda > Insecta > Diptera > Psychodidae > Phlebotomus > Phlebotomus papatasi. The sequence goes on along the minus strand of NC_077222.1, from coordinate 44,722,292 downwards.
CCATTTTGAATAACTGTCAAACCCTAAAACTGGTCCGATTGGGTTGAAATTTTAGTATGTTGTAGCTGACGTCAAGACCTTTTCAAAACGTATCTATGTTCCAGTCTACGTTAAGTATTTACCTTGATACAGAGGCTCAAAGTTTTAAATTTTGTAATACTCATATTTTGGCGGTCTTTGTTTTTTAATATTCAATATTTGAAACCTAAACGAAATGCCTCAGTAACTATAAAAATGGTTGAGACTTTTATTTTATATATTTATTTACTCTAACATAATTGAAAAAAAAAATAAACGAAAAGTGCATTTAATTAATTTTTTATTTTTCATCTTTGCGAAAACAGTTTTTAAGATTCTCAAATAATGCACTGTTATAAACAAAAACATTACTTTTCTTATTGTTTGTTTGTTAGATCTCATCGCCTAACGATAGCGCTGTCTTTTTTGTGATGGTTTTGATAAAAGAAGCTCCCTATAGTTCTATATTCATGAAAATGTCAAAATTTTGAACTTGGAGCCCCTATATCCAGACAATCACTTGACCTAGGTCGGATTTTATATATGTTCTGAAAAGGCCTTGACATCAGCTAGAACATACTAAAATTTCAGCTCAATCGGATGAGATTTTTGTTTTGACAGTTATTCAAAATGGCGGACAGAAACATCAAATCAAGATGGCGACCATACCATCTTGTAGATCTCGGTCATTTTATATTAAGTTCCCACAAAATTGTATAATTTTTAACCAAATACTTCTATAATAAAGCTTTAGAAAGACCATTATATGCAATTTTATAACATAAATCATGCGTTCTTAGGAAGATAATAGAGAAAAAAAAAATATTTTAATAGAAATAATCCACAAAATCGAAGTGGATTATTCTAGCCAGATAAATTTAGATTGGATTTGGGCAATTTACTACTCTGAAATCGATTTCGGAATTGCACCTTCAGATAACTTTTTCACGGAGCCGTTTTTTGACAAAATACCTATATTAGCATTTCATTGACTATTACTGAAACTACAAGAATCCTTTTAGGGATCATTGTACCTTACATGGTACATAACATATCCCTATATACTTTGACATGGTAGACCGGATCGGCGAAGACCATCAATAAGTGCTAGAATTTATGAAAGTCTTACGGACAGCAGAATGCAAAGTCACCCGCAACGACGGTATATATATATCTAAATTTTAAGTTTGAAGCTATTTTTTTTTAATAAATTGAGCCAGAGCAGGGAGTTTGTACTAAATTCTTATGGGTATAGAATAGTATTTGATTACATTTTTTAATATAATTCCACATATTCTATTGATATGTTCACATCAAAACGTAAAAGGAAAATACCAGATTTTTCAATACTCTTGACTCGTTTTATTAATGTTAATTAAGATACTTTGGTGTAAAATAAGAGAAGCACAGCAGACCAATTTATCAGACAATTTTAAATAATGATCTTATTAAAGTGCTAAGAATACGTGTGAAAAGATAATTTGTTATAATTTTCTTTTTGATGTATAAAATCCGACGCCATATAATTTATTTTGAAAAAATAATACACTTTTCAAAGCGATTGTAAATCAATTAAAAAGTATAGCGTTTCTAATTTATTCAATTTGAAAAAAAGACTACATCTTGGCTTATGTGTATGCATAAAAAATAGATGAGATGATAAGGATCCCCAGTTTTATATTTTCATATTTTTCGCCCACTCTGTGAAAAATTTCTCACTTTTTTTGCTCAAAGACCACCAGCATTAAACAGAAATTTATGACTCAACATGATTGTAGATAAAGCAATAGAGAGAATAAATTTGGCAATAATTTATAATCATATTTTAGTCTGTTTAATATTTGTCTTATCAATTTTTAATCTTCAAGCCACATGCGCGGTTGTCATACGACAAGCACAAAATAAAATATGTGATTGTGCGGGCTGTTTTAAAGTATAATGGGTATGTAGTATTGATTTTAAATTCAGTATAATCGGATTGAGAAAATAACTTTTTATAAGATATACCAATATTTTATGTTTTTGTGAAGGATAGGTTAAAAGATGTTCTTTTTATGTTTCTTATATTTTAGCTTTCGTTTTTGATTGAGATCTTCTTTACTTCTACTATCCACTTAATTATAGGTATTATCCTTTATAGATGGTGTCTTATATAATAATGTGAAATAGAGTACGCACAAAGCGAAAGCGCTGGCTCGAATTGCCCATGCTTAAGTATCAAAACACGAGGAAAAGATATTAGATCAAAATTTTAAGATAAAGATCAAGAAATGATTTTCGATAAATTAGATGGGATTTATTGTATAACCAAAATAATGAATATATTCAATCCCAAGCCACCTGTTTCCCACGAAAACATTTTAAGGATCCCCAAAGCCATTTGTTGCTGATTTATGACCAAATTATTTCATATTTGGAGCTATGTTTCCTTTACGTGAAAGAATGGAATGCTTTTAAATCAAGTGGACAGCAATTTCATTATATGGACAAGAAATTCATCAAATGATGCATAGGGCGTCTGATTATGTCTTTTATTTAATATTTATTTTACCTTAATTTTGAAATTCGAGTTTTCATTTGAGCAAGATTTTTCAAATTGTTAACGTGTGCGACATTACAATTTCAACAAACCTTTTCATTTGAAATTCTCTATGCAATATAATGTCGCAGTCACCCTACCTAGCTATATCGGTAGAGTTCGAGCAGTAATAGTTCACATAAAATTTTTTAAGGTATTGCCTACCTTTGCAGAACTCGTGACATTTATGTACTATAAGTAATGCTTTCAAAATTAATTGCAAATAGATAGTTTTTTGCATGATTGCAGCGCAATTCACAGGAAAAAAAGCTTTAAGTTCGAATTTTGTGCAGTTCTTTTTCCACTTGTCATTTTTTATAGTTTATATAGGGGAAAGTTGTCTGCCTTCAAACGAAAAATGGAGTTCCAAATTTAAGATTTTTTTCTGAAGAATCCACAAAATGGATTTTATTTTCTACTACACCAAAAAATTCTCTTGTTCATTCGGCGTATATGATTACCTCATTTAGCACTTGCAAGTCCTCAGTTTTTCCTTCTGAGGAAATTAAAAAAGTGATGTCGATTTGTATGAAGGCAGCTGGCATAGTCTGCCTTTAAACGCGAGGCAGCTGCCTTTAAATGTTTTTTTTCACTGAGAATATTGAATCAATAAAACTAAATGGGCTATAAATGATTAGGTTTTGTTGAAGCCTAACGCACTCACTAAAATCATCACTGCAGTCAAAAGACATTACACAATAACTTTTCTTCACATTTTTCTGAAGCACTGTTTTGCACATGAAAATTTGGAAGAAAAAGCCATTGAAGTTGAAAATTGTCAACTTGAAACATCCCGGCCGGAGCAAGATAGCAGGTTATAAGTATTTGTATGACGTTCGTCAGAGAAAAGTAGGAGTTCGATTTCACATGTTTTGATGTATGGAAAGATAGGATTTAAAGGCACACGACATTAGCATTTAAAGGCTGCTGCAGGGTGATATTTGCAAATTTTTGCCACCCACAAAAATTGTGTCATCTGAACCAAAATGTATGAACAGAAATATTAAGTCTGATTAACCTTCTATGTGTCACAATGGAAGATTTATTTGTAAAATGATTTTTACTATGAAAAATCACATGATTTGTGGAACATCAAAATTACAGTTTAGAGCTCATTTTCATTTTTTTTTGATCTAGCATCTAGGAAATAGGAGCTAGGCTCTCCATTTTTTGTTGATTTGTGAGGATGATAGATAGCTACCTAATAGTTAATAGAATATAATTTATGCTTTTGAGAACAACGAAAAAATCGCAACATTTGAAGGCTGCTGCATTTAAAGGCAGACGACTTTCCCCTAAACATCTCAAAATTTTTTCACAAGAAAATTAAAATTTAACTTGTACTTTTTTGAGAACTTCTAAAATAAATTGGAATATTAGAAGACATCGCAATATGCCGATAAATTTACATGTACGATACAGTTTATATGGTTTATATTTTCAAAAATGCTAACTGTATAATTTGTGAATAATGGGGAAAATGTTAGTCTGCTTATAATTCCAACATTCCTTATTTTTGAAGGAAAAGTACAATATTTGCCATATTTCAAGAAAATTCACGTATTTGTTCAGAGATTTTTGTTGTTTCCCACTTTTGACCTCAATCTCATCTGTCTTTCTACGTGTCTAAAATAAACGACAAATAAATTGTCAGCATAATTTATATTAGATCTGTATGATTGATAAAGCTATCACATGTGCTCTCTTTCTTAAATATCTCAGGTAAAATTCACAACGACTTTGAGGAAGTGTTCCAGGAAATATTTTGTGATACTAACGAAATGCGTAATTACACATTGAAGTAATATTTTTGGTAATTTGTGATTATCAGTGTGTTATATAAACCAGAAGCAAAGGTGATTCTTAATTTCTCAAAATACTACTGAAAGTCATGTGAATGGAATTATTTCCGCTAATGTATTATGAATGGAATGGGTAAAATGCGAGTTTTTGATCATCTACCACGAAGAATAGCAGGAAATTTATAAATCCCTCGGATGATAAAATTGAAGAAACATTTGTGAGATTCCATGTTCAGGTTTTCAGGAATCTCATGATAAAGCTATTGACTGTTCATTGTGATAAGTGAACATTCACGGAGTATAAGTCATAATTTAATCTCGAAATTTCATTATCGTAAAAGGTGAATGCAACAAGAAAGTATCAAAGAATGCAGCCAGAAACTTATAAAACTGTGTAAATGAGGAAATTACACAGTACTTCACGAAATTTGCGATTATAATTTATAATCGTAACTTCTAATGCAATCTTAACATATGATAATAATTTCTCAAAAATTATTCTTTAAAAACGCTTTAAATAGCTCAATTCAATAGATGTATGTATTTTGGAAAATACCTATAAAAAAACAATATTGCAACAGACAAAGTAAAATTTTGTGATCTACCCTGTAGTTTTCCTGAAATTTTTAAACTCAGCTTGGAATTCGATTTATTCTCATGATTTAAATTATTGTTTACACACAAGTCAAATGTGTGGCGCTTAGAAATCAATTGAAGGGATTAATTTAACTATCACTACTGTTATCAAGCCAAGTAATCGGTCTTCGATATCTGACAACGAAATTGATGCGCAGATTATTTGAACAGGCTGCCGCCACCTAAAACTCTCTGCGTGTGTTTTTCTTCCTCTTACGATAGAAAAAAAACATGAAAAGCGGTATCTTTCACCTTCACACTCCCTTCATGCCAAAGAAAATCAAATATTTAGGTTGAATGACATGTCAGCTAAATGTAAAGTGCATCAATAAAATAGTATAATTGTATAACTTTCTCACTCTTCTCGCCCCAGAATGTCTGTGTCGTTTTTTTTTAAAAAAACAAAAATTGAGACATTTATCTTATCAGGAGGTGTAAAATAAAGAGGGGGTACATGAGGAGGTGGAAGAGTAAAAAATTGGGAAACTTTTAGGCACCGGCAACAAGTATTTTTTACATTTCGAAGAAAAATTTATTTGTGCAAATAGAAAAGAATGAACAAATACATGTGATTTGAAAATTATTAATTCAAACAATACTAATAGTATAATGAAACAAAGACCTCATTTAACTATGGAACCTCAATTGTTTGTAATGGGCGCAAATTTGAGTGTGACTGTGTGACGGTAACATCGTGATAATACAAAGGATGAAAGACTAAAAGACTTTCCAGAATGTCTATTAAGTGTTTTTATTGGCTTTCTATATGTAAATTGTAAATATATATTGCGTGCTTATTTTAACTTAAAATCAGTTAAATTTTAACTTAACTTTGAGATTGAGAGTGAACCAACTGAAAGACAAAAATTATTCAAGATAATATATATATATATATATACAAAATTTCAAGAAGTTGAAAAGTTCTAGTGGTGATGTGTAGTTGTAAGCAGACGTTAGAAGTTTCCCAGTTGATAAAAAAATTCTGAATTGACCCATTCAGGAAGACCCATACCAAGGGTCGAAAGCTTTGGAGAAAAATTTTGAGTTTTTAATTGAGGAAAGAGCTGCCCCTGACGAACACCGGAAGTTTTGAAATCTAATAAGTAACTGTAGATCATGTTTCTCTATCAGGACATTTCCTGGGAAATTTTAAACAATCTCACTGAAAAGAATCAAATTTGCAATAATGCATTTAGTACTTTGAGCTGCTTTGTAAACACTTTTTGTCTTGTTTAGGAACTTTTTTGCCACTTGTTTTCCATTGATTTTTAATTAAATAAGACAATAATACAAAAAAACAATACATCAATAATACAAAAAACAAAATATACAGCACCTGTACTAATTTTTATTTATTATAAACATTAGACAATTATTAAAATACTTTAAATAATTTTTTGCACATTTCCTGTTTGAAGCAAAATCCAAAAAGAAACCATGATCTTTTCGACTGAAATCTTCCATATCCTTCACGTGGAAATTGTGTAAAAAATAAAATGTAAGTAATACTTACTGAGACGGTCCGAAAAATTAAGCCATTTCCATCACAATCTGAAATTCATTCAATATTTTAGAATATCTTTTTGATGATTATATCACAATAAAACAGGTAATAAACGATATTACATCTCTTATTAAAAACTCATTAATCTTTTTCACTCACAACTGTAACATTAAACTAAGGGTCTTACCGTTACCCCCAAGAGGTAGCTTATAAGCAATTAAAATGGCTCGAGTTCCCAGTTCTTCGAAATATGAGTTCCCAGAGTTTCCGTGGGTTCCCTGATGTAAAAATGTATGGATTTACCGGGTTTCCTGAAAATATCTATGGATTTCCCGTGAGATCCCTGAAAAATGTATGGGTTCTCCGGGTTTCTAATATGTTTCTGAACATTCGTTATTACTAATCGTATCGAGATATTTGTATTACAAAGTTAATCATTTTACCATCAGTTATAAAATAATCTAAAAATATTAGAAAGTAATCAAATGATGCCATTTCATCAGGTAATAAAATTAGCCATATCGAGGCATTTTACTAGGCTTAGCAGGGTTAATATATTTTGTACCGTCGCGTCGGGTGACTTTGCACTCTGCTGTTCGCGAGACTTTTAGTAATTCCAGCACTTATTGATAGTCTTCGCCGATCCGGTCTACCATGTCAAAGTATATAGGAATATGTTATGTATCAAGTAAGGTACAATTATCCTCAAAAGGATTCTTGTAGTTTCAGAAATAGTCAATGAAATGCTAGTATAGGTGTCAAAAAACGGCTCCGTGAAAAAGTTATCTGAAGGTGCAATTCCAAAATCGATTCAGAGTAGTAAATTACCCAAATCTATTCTAAATATATTTGGCTAGAATAATCCACTTCGATTTTGTTCATTATTTTTATTAAAATACTTTTTTTTTCACTATTATCTTCCTAAGAACGCATAATTTATGTTATAAAATTGCACATAATGGTCTATCTAAAGCTTTATTATAGAAGTATTTGGCTAAAAATTATCCATTTTTTTGGGAATTAAAGATAAAATGACCGAGATCTACAAGATGTGTCGTCGCCATTTTGATTTGACGTTTCTGTCCGCCATTTTGAATAACTGTCAAAACAAAAATCTCACCCGATTCAGCTTAAATTTTAGTATGTTCTAGCTGATGTTAAGGCCTTTTCAGAACATATATAGAATACGACATAGGTCAAACGATTGTCCGGATACTGGGGCTCAAAATTCAAAATTTTGACCTTGTCATGAATACAGAACTACGGGGAGTTTCTTTTATCGAAACCATCACAAAAAAAGAAAAATAATGTTTTGTTTATAGCAGCATATTATTTGAGGACCTGAAAACCTGTTTCTGTAAAGATGAAAAAATAAAAAATAAATAAATTAATGCACTTTTCGTTTATTTCTTTTTAATTATGTAAAAGTAAATAAATATAAAAATAAAAGCCTCAACCATTTTTAATGGTATCTGAGGCATTTCCTTTAGGTTTCAAAATTCAGGATTAGAATATAAAGATCGCCAAAATATGAATATTTTAAAATTTTAAACTTTGTGCCTCTGTATTTAGGTCATTGCTCGACCTAAGTCGGAAAAAAGATACATTTTGAAAAGGTATTTTAGATGAGCTACAACATACTAAAATGTCAACCCAATAGGACAAGTTTTAATTTTTGACAGTGTTATTCAAAATGGTGAACAGAAACGTCAAATCAAGATGGCGACCACGTCATCTTGTAGATCTCGAGCATTAGATGTGAAGATCTTCATTGTTGTTTATTATCAGAAATTGTTGATTTTTTAGTATGTATTAAAAGTGCAAAGTCACCCGCACCTTATCCCAAGTGCAAGCCATTTTCCTTGATTTTTTTTTAACATAGTAAAATTTTATAAAATTAATGCTAGTGGCACAAAATCCATTCATTAACAACTGAATACAAATAAATTTATCCATTAACACCCCTCCCTTCACTTTAACTATCCACTTTTATAGGGTAAATTTGAAAAACAGCGAAAAAACGGGCAGTCACCCGCAACGACGGTATTAGTGCAATATGCAGCACATTGTCGAATGCGCATTTTTTCATTTCTTTCATTCCCATTTCCATCTTCCAATTTCTCCTATTTTTAAATATTGATTAATAAGCAAAATTATAATGTATTATAAAGAGACTGATTTTAATAAACGCCCAGTCCTCTCTTCGAGGACTCAGGCGAAAGACCAAATTCTCGTCATTTCGGTCCATATTTAACAGTTTAACACAGGCTTAGGTAATTTGCTTCAATATGACCATAAACTTCTTTGGTGTGTTGAAGCCATTAAGCACCTTTCAACCGGTTAAGTCGCGATTTTGAATTATTCAAGGTGAAAGGGTTTAATTTTCACCCGATTTGGGTAAATTTATTTTTAAAATACATTTTATTTTAAGTGCATTTCTTGAACAATTTTTAACTTCAATATGGTTTTATGGTGATTTATAAGAATATAAGTCAGTGACTTACATTTAAAAGAATATAAGACAGGGCTTTTTCTCGGGAGTTCGAGCAGCTTGGAAAGCCTTGGTCCACCCCTTTTCAAATTTAGGTACGATTATCGCATGAAGCTACACCATGCTCAAATTCCCCTATTTTTTTTTTACTTATGTTGCGATTTTTCATTATTGGAGGTTTTCCACGGAATTTTCAAATGTGTTATGAAAATTTAAAAAAAATAAAGAAAAGATTTCCCCATCGCTTGACTTAAAAAGTTATTCGCAGTAGGTTTTGGATTTTGTAGGTTTGGCAATCTACTAAGCTCAGGCTGCTTCCCATCGGTTTTACTAACGGCGTCAAAGTTCTAAAATAAGGTCGCGGAAACTGAACGAACACTTTCACAAAGGATTCTCAAAACGTGCAAAATTAAGAAGGAAATCAACATTAAAAGAGTGTCTCCAAAAGCGACTTCTGCCTCTCTATCAAGAGACCATGAGATCCCCAATTCCTTTGGCTTGATGCCATTAAACGAAAGCCACCCTTAAATGGTTCAGCAAGAACAAAGTGCAATATATGGGAAGATGTTCAACCCGTCTTGTACAAGGAACCCAAGCCGATTGAGAAATACTGGGGAATTTTACAGACCAAAATCAGGAAGAAAATTCAGCCAGCTATAAAGACTTGCTAGATTTCAAGAAGAATTAGAAGTAAAAGTCGTCCGGGACCGTGGAGACGGGCTTTTCAAGTCCTTAATGTAGGGAATTTAAGAGGATGGAACGAGTATTCGACAAGAAAATTATATTTATTTTTTATATTAAAATGTGTTTAATATTTGAAAGCTATTTTTGAAATGGGGAATATTTTAGCTGACACGCTTCAATAAAAAATCCAATAGTATAAATGGTGTCGGCTTCGTTTACAGAATTAAAACCACACTGTATTTTTTTGTCTGAGGAATTGTAATAGATAGCAGATTTAGTTTAGTAAAGTAAGTTTAGTGGAAAGTTTTTTTTCTTTTATAAAAGAAATTTTTATTGTACTTCAACTGGAATAAGTGAGATTGAATAACAATACTGAGGGCTTTGTGGCGGGAGAAGGAATTCCATAAAAGTGTGTATGCAAAACAACTCCGCCTTATTTTATAGACACTCACACATAAGTTCGTACTTATTAATAATCTGACAAATAAAAAGCCAGCCTGACGAGGTGAAAGTCTCAGCCGTGATTTCAATTCTTATTGTATCTGATTGGCGCGGTCACTTTAAATGGCCGCACATTGGTGCAATTAACGAATTAAAATCACGTACATATAGACAGAAAAATGTATGAGTATTAATTTCCACTTTGGAAAAACAACAAGAGGAATTATCTCGGACATTATTAGATTTATCCGTCTTGTGTGTGAATTACTCATGACATAAACAATCATTTAGAGGCGGAGAATAAAACGAGAGAGACACGGACTTTAATTAAAAATGATTGGATTTAAAGTGCAAATGTGGTTTGGATATTATAGATAGCTATAAATTGACTTTGTTCATTTATACTCGTACGTGAGATGAAAGTAGGGTCTAGAAATTTGGTAAAAGGAAGAGTCTTCCTGCTTTGATGATATGTAATAAGCATTTCAAATTCAAAATCCACAAATTGGTTCAATTGACTGGAAAAGTATATCTCAGTTTTTTTGTTCCCTATGTCACTTAATTGACAAATATACTTCCATTTATTATACGCCCTCTCCTCAGTTCATAGAAAGGAAATAATATTTAACGACAATAAAAGTGCACCAAACACCCTCTGAGAGATTAGTAAAAGTCGTTTATTTGACTGACATTATAAAACGTGTGTAAAATGCAAGTTAAACAAAGATCTACAACCCCACCTTAACGAGCCCTATTGTGCTTGCGTACATTTGAGAGTAGTGTTAATTAATTTTGTGTAATTAAAATCAGCGTGTTTTCATCAAATTGAATATTTTTCACATGACTAGATTTGACGTAAATTCAAATAGTAGGAGAAAACGTCACTCGTGCTTAAATTACGAAGATATGTAAAAGTGTCGAAATTTCCCACAATATCCATCTCTCTAAAAGTGATCATCATTCGGCACAATGATATAAAAATGATGATTAGACGTTAATGAGATATTGTGATAATTTAATTAAACTTGCACGTAACTGATATGGATAATAAATCAATCATTTCCTAAAAATTGAACAAAAATCCTAATTCTAGTCTATTCTTTAAGCTTTAGGTGCCGCGATTCTGTTTTTGTTAAACCTGATGGTAATTTGTGGGTGTCGATTTGAGAGATTAAGAAGCATTGTAAGACAGTACATCTGTTCTTAACTTTTGACGTGTGTTTTTAATAAAAAATTCAATATCTTCATGCACACAGCATGAAACTTGCATTCAAATTCAGTTGTGACCTTTCCTGTTAAGTGATTTCAAAATCTTGCAAGACAGTTAAAAATATTTGAAATGAATTGAACGATCATACGATTCCATGATTTTGACAACGCTCATGGTTAAGAATAATTTGATTTCCCATGAAGAAAAATATTTCCCATGATTTCTCGTATTACAAATACCAAGGGTATTAAAGAAGAAAAATGTGAAACTAATTTTACTACATATGAATATATTTGTAAAATTAATCTACATTTTTTTCCTAGATCTGCTTACCTACATATATACATGTAATATATATTACATAATCGATTAAATATCAAAGAACTTTCTGCGGACTGCGGATTTATCCGCAGATTTCGCAGATTGCGTGTTCTTGGTGCTTCAGCAGATTTTTCACGGAGCGTGGATTTTTTTCACGGAGTTTCGCATATCTCAAGCCATAAGATGGATCTAACAGTTTTATATACATATTTCTCATCCTTTTTTTCATTTTCAATTTTTCAAATGAAATTTCACACATCTCAAGGTTAAAATTATTACATAATAATAATAATAATAATGCTGGCGCAACATTCCATGAAGGAACAAGGTCTTTCCACTTTGAATAGTCACTTTCCACTTATTCAATAAAAACCTTTAATTATGTTTAACGATTTTGCCTAAATTTCAATTTATTTTTATAAATGTGAAATTGCGAATAATCACATATATCAATGTCATTAATCATAATAATAATTTTCAACATGGAATAGCGCACCTTTGGCGTAATTAATAGGTTTTGGCCAATAAAATTATCCTGTAATTTTCATGAAAAGGATTTCATTGTGTAGTATAAAGATGAAATAAATCTGAATTTCAATTGTTAAATTACATACTGTTTTGTGCAAAACATCAATTTGCACATCACGTACTGTTATCAATTATTCTGCAAATTTAGACTTTATGAGCCACTGCATTATGCGAAAACTCCCTTCGACTGCCTCCTGAGAAAATCATGAGTAGCTGGTAAAGCATTTTTAAGAGGAAAGAGTGTGAATTTCAATTGTGTTCTTGGAATATTTTCTTATAAGAAGTGAACCACTGGAGGCCAGGAATTTATGAGTATATATATATATTTATATATATATCCATGAGTTTTGATTTGGATCTGCTTCGAAAATCAATAACAGGTGTGATGATGTACACACTTCACAATTCGAATTCAATTATTATCGGAGTATTAGTAATAATGTACTCGGACGCATCATAAATTGTCTTAACAATGAGTATATATCTCACACAGGTTATTTTACTTTCAATTGCTTGTGATTTATGGATAATTTTTTTTGTACAATCTCTGCAAAAATTCCTTTCCATTAAGGTAATTGAAAAAAATATGATAAAGGTTATAAAAAAATAGAATATAATAATACTTCAAATATTTTTTAATAACGATTTTAGGTTTTTTGTTTGAAATTTATATGCTATATTTTTCCATTTTTTTTTTGATTAATTTTTGCTGTTGTTCTATACTTCCAAAACGGAAGCGATTTAGGCAATTTAGTTTTAGTTGGAATTTAATTGTTCTAGATATTTATGTATTGAAAATTAAGTGACTATATATATATACCGTCGTTGCGGGTGACTTTGCACTCGGGGGGTGACTTTGCACTCTGCTGTTCGTGAGAGTTTGAACAATTCTAGCATTTACTGATAGTCTTCGCCGATCCGGTCTATCATGTCAAAGTATATAGGGATATGTTAAGTACCAAGCAAGGTACAATGATCCTCAAAAGGATTCTTGCAGTTTCAGTAATAGTCAATGAAATCATAGTATAGGTATTTTGTCAAAAAACGACTCCGCGAAAAAGTTATCTGAAGATGCAATTCCAAAATCGATTTCAGAAAAGTAAATTGCCCAAATCTATTCTAAATTTATCTGGCTAGAATAATCCACTTCGATTTTGTTCATTATTTTTAGTAAATTCCTTTTTTTCACTATTATTTTCCTAAAAACGCATGATTTATGTTATAAAATTGCATATAATGGTCTTTCTAAAGCTTTATTATAGAAGTATTTGGCTAAAAATAATCCATTTTTTTTATAACTTAAGATAAAATGACCGAGATCTACAAGATGGTGTGGTCGCCATCTTGATTTGACGATTCTGTCCGCCATTTTGAATAACTGTCAAAACAAAAAACTTATCCGATTGAGCTGAAATTTTAGTATGTTCTGGCTGATGTCAAGACCTTTTCAGAACATATATAAAATCCGACCTAAGTCAAACGATTGTCTGGATACTGGGGCTCTAAGTTCAAAATTTTGACATTTTCATTAATACACAATTACGGAGAGCTTCTTTTATCGAAACCATCACAAAAAAGGCAGTATTATCGTTAGACGATGAGATCTAAATAACAAACAAAAAGAAAAGCAATGTTTTTTCTTTATAACATCATATTACTTGAAGATCTGAAAAACTTTTTCAAAGATGAAAAAATAAAAAAATAAATAAATCCACTTTTCATTTATTTTTTTAATTATGTAAGAGTTAATAAATATATAAAATAAAAACCTCAACCATTTCTAATGGTTACTGAGGCATTTCGTTTAGGTTTTAAAATTCAGGATTAGAAAATAAAGATCGCCAAAATATGAATATTTCAAATTTTTAAACTTTGAGCCTCTGTATCAAAGTAAATACTTGACGTAGACCGGAACATAGATACGTTCTGAAAAGGTCTTGATATCAGCTACAACATACTAAAATTTCAACCCAATCGAACCTGTTTTAGATTTTGACAGTTATTCAAAATGGCGGACAGAAACGTCAAATCAAGATGGCGATCATGTCATCTTGTAGATCTCGTGCATCTTACCCTTAGATGTGAAGATCTTCATTGTCGTTTATTATCAGAAATTGTTGATTTTTTAGTATTTATTAAAAAGTGCAAAGTCACCCGCACCTTATCCCCAGTGCAAGCCTAACAACTGAATACAAATAATTTTATTCAAAAACCGCCCTCCCTTCACTTTAACTATCCACTTTTAGAGGTCAAAGTCGAAAAACAGCGAAAAAACGTGCAAAGTCACCCGCAATGACGGTATATATATATATATAGGAGAGACCGGGGAGGTTTGGGACAGGGGTAGTGTGGCACAAGACGATTTTCTCAATTAATTTTTGAAATAAATGGGATTTAACCATTACTGTATCATAGGCAATATTAAGATGTATCTTGACTAAAAGAATGGATATCCTCAGTTTTAGAGTTTTAATTATATGAACATTTTTTTAAAAATTGATAAAAATTGTATATTTTGACGTCTCAGTTTTCCTCTTTGTATTTTATATCAGCGATATATAATCAAAACTTTTTTATCTCATTAGGTAGCAGTGTAATCTGTGAACATATTTTTATAAAAGTTTCAGAGATTATACGCTCTTGTTTTTTACATAAGGGTTTTAAATACCAAAACTACACGTGGGGATGTTTGGGAGACCTGAAAGGGGATGAATGGGACGTTGATTTTCGACAAGATTGTAGATGGTATGCAATAGTTTATTGTCAAAATGAAAAATAATGCCCAGTTTCTACTGGAAATCTCCCTCTTGTACAAAGTTTACCAGTGGAGTAGATTTCTCTAATTACAGGGACAATTAAACCATCAATGTCTAGGGAATAAATAATTCCTTCTCAGAGGATATTCGATCTTTGCTTAATCTAGTTAAAAACTATTTTTTTCGAAAATTTCTCGTACAAGTTCTCCAGAAAAGGCAAGGCGAGAAATAATTCAGAGAAATAATGAGAAAACAGGTACAATGCTGTTGTCGTAAAATCAAACAGGAATCCATCAATGAGTTCAAAACTAAGAGTTGCAAGAAAATCTACTCGCCTGAGGAATTTGATAATCATGATTGCAATATTTAGAATAAAAAAAAAGAAAAGAAAGGTAGATGGAAAATAAGAAGAAAATACTTTAAATAATTGATTGACAATAAATGACTTTACTGTACAAATAAAATTGATATTAATTTCTAAGTGTAAATAAAAGATGAAACATTTTTATTTCTATCAGAAATATTTTTAATCTGGTATTTAAAATTAATTAACGTGTTCCAGTAATACAAATTATGCGAGAAAAAACGCATCCCAAACATCCCCTTTTGCGTCCCATACTGCCCCACATCGGGGAGATTTGGGACAAAGCGTCAAGTAAAATGTTTTATCTTCTCCAAGAAAACTCAGTTGTTTTCCAAGTCCTATCGAGTAATTTTTATAAAGCCAATACCCATAAGTATCTTATAGACCGCATAAAATTGTAATACATTATCGTGATTTTTTGGTATATTGTCTCAAAGTCAAAACATGAAAAAGTGTCTCATGCCTCCCCGGTCTCCCCTATATATATATATATATATATATATATAAAATTTATGTAAAATATCTATGTATGTATGTAATGTATATATTGTACGTGTATGGCCCAAGGTTGCATAATATATCTAGGTTTTATAGGAGCAGAATGATAACTTTTCAATTTCAACACTATCGAATCGATAAATCTATCTGTTAGACTATTATTGGACTATTTATTGTAAAGAATGTGACTGCTGATAATTATTTATACTACCTACAGAAAGTACAGTTAGGATTTTAATTTTACTGCTCGAACTCCACGGAGAGAAAAGTATATTAAATGTCTTTAACTTTTCTGAAAATTTATTAAAATTAAAAAATAAGAAGAATATTTTGAACAGTATTAGGTGAGATTCTTAACAATCTCACCTAAATATTATCATTATCACAAAATGTCGTATGCTCCAATCGGGTCCAAACTTTGCTAAAATGCGTTGCACAATTTCTTAATTACAAATAGGGTGGCGGCATTACTTGTGGCCAGTCTTTACTTATGGCCATGTCGCAATTTCTGTTAGAAAATGATTCCGAAAACCGAAAAAAATGTGATTTGCTATTAAAACACATTAAATATTTTTAATTTTGAGGTTTTCTGAAATCATTTTTTGACATTGTAAAGTTTTTTACGGGGAGGCCATAAGTAAAGACAGTGGCCACAAGTAATGCCGTCACCCTAAATGGGTGGTTAAAAAACTTTCCTTTATGTTCATCCGCTCGGCCGTCATTTTATAGATTATAAGCACGAAACTTATGGCCTCTAACAAACTTTCTTAACAAAGTGACAAGTGTTAACAAAGGGAAATTCCCAGCAAAACCTAAGAAGAAGAAAAAGATCTGAATTATGCCAAATGTTAGAAAAAATTATAAAAAGACAGTGTAAAAATAGTGCCTCCGTTTCCTCTTATGCCTTGTTTTAATCCTGACCAAAACCCTGAACTAGTCTCAGAGAAAAATTCCAAGACTTTACCACTGATGAAGGCATGGAGACCGAGCCAAAGGCTTTGGAGGTAGTTGATAATGTTTCTCTCTTCCCTGAGTGATAGTTTCTTACCGACGACATAAGATTTTCCCTGATGTTGTTCACAAACGAGGTGATTCCGGAAATCATCGGGAAAATACAATTCACTCACGAAAAACTCATCAACTTTTTCTAGAGCTTTCGGCTCGGTTTCCAAGCCTTCATAAATGGTCAAGTCTTTCAAATGTTCTCTGAGATTCGTTCATTTATGAAACATTTCAAAGACTTGACCACTGATGAAGGCTTGGAGACCGAGCCGAGAACTGTAGAAGAAGTTGATGAGTTTTCCTAGAGTGAATTGTATTCTCCCTATGATTTCCGGAATCTCTCCCCACCTCGTTAACTATATTACGTAGGTTTGTGTTTTAAGCGAAGCGTACAATAACTTTCGTTTATAAACATGTTTTCAAAATTTTCTACAAGAACGAGTGAGATGACTAGATCTATATATCATTTACTTTCGTATCATTTTATTTCGTTGATCACAAAATTTGCATGCAATCAGAGCATAATCACGTTAGTAATCTCACCTACAATAAGCTGATCTCTGAAATTAATAATAGAATGAAAACACTTAAATCAATTAAAGTTTTTACAAAAGCAAATACTTTTATGGACTTCATGAGAGCAACACTTTACCTTTACTGTAACGTAGAATAAGTTCTTCTTGTTTACCTTTTTGGCTGAATTTAATTATAATTCCTTCATTATATTTATTACTTTAAGGATATAGGTAACGTGTTTTTATTAGCTTACTCTCTGCCATATTTGTTAAAATACAGTAAATAAATGCACTGCATTAATGTAAATTTGCAGTTGTTCTGAGGATAGTACTTAAAAAAAATAATTTCCTAAAATTTTTGAAACTTTCTAATTGTCTACTTGCAATTTATTTTAAAGTAATAGAATATATATAAAAAAGTGATGGATTCTATTTTTTATGCGTAAATTCCAATGGTGTACCTCAATGAGCAAGTGATTAGGCGTCTTTCAAATTGTGGAGACACTACTGTGTGGCAAGCTGAATATGTGTTGCATACTAAATATGCATATTGATTGCTTGACACACATACTCAATGGACGGTGTATTTTGTGAGGCTCCGCAGGTTGGTCTTTGATGTCTTCTCTCTTCATTTCACATATGTATATATTCCAGGATATTAGCCGTCAGGTTACATATGCACTGTAGAAGAGAGGATGTTGCTTTAATGCGGCTGCTGCCGCTGCCAGAAGTGATCTCTGATCAGATTACAAGATATGAGAGCAATTTGCACTGGGAGAACCTCCCATGTAATCAGCTCTTTTAATTGAAACTGTTCCAATTCAATCTAGCCTGGTCACTTTTCGTTCCCACATTATCCCGAGCTAAATGACGAATTCACCTGCATTCTTGTTTTCATTTTTGTAATCTTAATTGCGGCTATACATTGCGCCAGGAGAGGCGGGAGAGGCAAAATCATGTAAAATATGCCTAGTTTGCCTTTTATTCTTGTAGAATTTTCGCATATGTTTAAGACGATAATGTACACAAAGTCTGACCACTCCGCTTTAAGATTGGTGTATACCATCGGAATTAGACATATTTTGCTGTTGACAGAATTTTCTAATAATAAGAATTACACTGAAATTTTTACCCAGACGCACATCTCTATGGCTCTTATTGATTTTGTGACTCTAAGTGATAAAAATAACCCCATGGAGGAATTTCTTATTGGCAGACTTTATGGGAAAACTTCATATTTTTAATAAAACAAAAAAGCAAATATTTAGAATACAATGTATCTGAAATTTTGTTACAATTTTGAAATAAATATATCAGTCTCCGTAAACAGTAATTATTTAAACAGAAAAACTTAATTTTCTTATTCGTATTATTTTATTATCAAAAGATCATTCGTATGAATATTGTTATGTAAATCACTTTTGACTAGTTTGATAAGTTTAAGGATACGATTTTAACAGCTCCATAATGCATTGCTGAAAATTAAACAATTATAAATCACAATCCATGCCATATGGTAATTGAGAAAATAAAATGGGGGATTTTCAGAAAAAGAAAAGTAGGGTGGAGGGGTCAATGCACGCAATTTTCACCGATGTATAGGAGAAACTGGGGCAGTACCTAGTAATCAAGAGATAGTTAGTTGCAAACACTACGATGTTTTTATTAGACTATTACACTATTATATTAATTATTAGATAAAAATGTTAGTGTTTACAAACTACTCCCTATTTAGTACTGCCCCAGTTTACCCTTAACTTTTCCCAAACCCGCAAGTCGATATCTCTCTTAATTTGAACATTTAGAGTTATTAAGCTCGAAAAGCGGCCGAAAAATTTTTTTAGCCATCCATATTATTCGTGCCACCTGTGGTGACTTTTTGAACTTCCATCTGAAAGTGCTCATCGAGACGAAACCAAAAACCCAAAATTTAGCTCAAAATGTTAATTAGAACTGGATATAGAGGCCGGTCAATATTCGAATTTTGACCCCTTATAGCTCGGGTCAGGGGTTATGGATCGACTTAACTATGTTTTTTGTTTGATAGGTATAATCAGCGGCTACAACATACGAAAATTTCAGCCCGATGCAGAAAGGAATTTTTGAGTTATTTAATTTAGAAAATTGAAAAATTTTCTTTTTAAAAATAGCGCCCCTAGCGGTGGTTTTATGAAATTGTGATGTTAGAAGGTGAAGTGGCATTTTACGAGAGCTTTCCAAAACGCTCTCACTTTTTCAATTCTGACAATTAGTACCGGGGTTATGACCATTTTAAGATTTTTTTTTTGGATCCTTATAGCTATCCTTATATCCGATCAGGGGAGGTCTGGGGACCTTAAGTTTAGTATTGATCGGCCCAGCTATAACATACCAAAATTTGAGGGTAATCGATGCCATAGGGACGGAGCTATTGAGAAGACAAAAAATGGGGGTATTCAAAATGGCGGATGCAGGGGTGGGGGCTGGGGGGTCAATGTACCAAGTTGCAATTTTCATACTCTATATAACCTTTATCGAAAACCGCAAGTCGTAAGAACGGAACTTAGCCACCCATTTATTCGTGATCAGGAAGTGTCAAAACACATTTTGGCTAAATTTGAGCTCGATCGGACGACATGAAACTTTGTTAGGATTATAATAGGTGAGATTATTAAGAATCTCACCTAATATGAATCTTTTATTGAATATTTATGAAATGTCTATCCACACTTAATCCTTTAACCCTTTACGGACGATTGGAACACCGGTGTCCCATAGAGAAAATAATTTTTCCTGACTACCCAAAGTTATTTTTTTCTTATGTCTGTACATAAATGTAAAGTAGAAGGTTGAAGGAATCTACAATATTTTTTGCAAGTCTCTAGCTATTTGGTATGTAATAAATATTTAAGCTCAAAAATGGCGAATTTTTAAATTCTCAAATTAATTATTGATTTTAATTATTTTCTATACTTCTAATTTTTTTTAAGCAAAACCCTTTTGGAAATAAAAACTACAATACTCATACGTAATATTTTTCTTTAAAGTGAAAAATATTATTCATTGGTATTTTCAGAAAAATTACTTAAATTTTTGGGCTATTTTTGTCCCTATCGTTCATAGAAGCACAAAATACACCGAATCAGACTCTGTTAGACTTTCCAAGGTTAGATGTAATACTTATCATTGATTATGTTTCTCAGTTCAATTTTTATAAATTGTTGATTTTCAGTCCGTAAAAAGTGTCTCGTCGTTAAAGGGTTAACACTTGGAAGGACCCTAGTGGCAGTCGCTGCCAATTTAGTTTTAAATTTTATTTTTTATATTGAAGAATATATCATTTCGCCTGGAGGCCTGATTGAATGCGTGCAGAATTTATCTGGCTATTTTTTCGTTATAAAATTTTTAATAAAAATTTAATATAATGTAAATATATTGCAAAAACAAGAAACTGCACTCGGAAGGACCAAGTGTCAGTTGCTGCCATATGCATTTTATATGGGAGTTTGACGTTCTGCAGATGTAATTTTCTTGATTGATAATGTGTAAAAGCCTTAAAAGAACAAACTGAAAGTGTTTTTGTAAATTACTGAGAAGAAATATAGAGCAGAGTGGCATGCCTTTGAATGCGTCAGCCTTTGAATGCTTCAATTTTTCACTTATTTCCCAAAGCTAAAATTCCATTTTCTTTAGCGAAGTTAATAGAACATAGTTAATAATATTAACTATTGTTCATAAAGTAGAATTTTTGCTTTGAAATATAAAAGAAAAATTTAAACATTCAAAGGCTGCCGCATTCAAAGGCAGGCCACTTTCCCCTACTCTGATTCTGATAAAGATGAAAACATCGAATGGTTAGAAATCTTTAGATATAGTATGTAAGGAGATGACATTTCTGATTCAGACAACTGAAAAGAACTGACTAAAGCTCCGAATGTTAAAATATAAGTAAAAATATTAAAATATTTTGTAAAATCCGATAAATGGCAACGGCTGCCACTTGGTTCCTCCGTGACACTTTTAGTTAGGGTTCTACGAAGTGTTAAGGACGATTGGGTCACCGGTGACCCAATAACGATTTTTTTTCTACGATCTTCTAAAGTTATGCTTTGCTCTAAAAAATCAGAAAAGTGATTTTTCCTGACCTCCGATTTTTCACCTTCTCGTCCTTAAAGGGTTAAAGATTAAAATTTCAGTAACCTCTATTTTGCTGTGTTAAAGCCAAACAACCTTCTTGAATTTGTATAAATCACACATAACAAATATTATCGATAGTCATCGCTATTATATGAGTTTCCTCATGTCACCACTCTACCTTCTACTATCATTTGCAGTGCGGTAAGAAGTAAAAAATGAGGGAAATTAACTGAGATTGTGACAGAAAGTGGCATTGAAAGCAATTTTACTTCCAATTTCATTTATATTCTTATTCAGTTGATGCATAAGTATTTTAAAAAAGATGAAGAAGACGCTGAGAAAATGATGGAAAAGCAATAGGAATTTTTTATTTAATATTCGTTGCGCTGTGTCAAACAAATATTGACCACCGACCATCGCAACAAGCTGATCCAAAGCAAATAGTACAAAAACGAAATCAAAATACAAAACGGGGCCCTGATGGTGGTAAAAATATTGTAAATATTTATTGAGAAAAAATTATGTACATAAAAAGTAAACTTGCATTCAATATGCAGACGTTTTTAAATTCCTTTTTAGTTTTAACTCAAGTTCAACGATTTTTCCCCTAAGTCTTTCGTAGAATTTCTCTCTACCACATACTTCAAATTACTGAGGGGAGCTTGACAAATTTCACTTGCCGGCCGAGATTTTAAAGACGAAATCCATGGCGCACAGTGTACATTTAGGTTTTTAGTGATAATGAGAGTCATAAAGATACTATAAAAATGATGGGAAAACATGAGCGTTTTGCTTGGAAACTTTGTTTGTCAATCATGATCCATCAATATGTGTAAAATGTCAATAAAATTAATAAAATACCATAAATTAATTAATATAGAGTTATAAATTAATTAAATATAATAAATCTCACGACTTGTCGGTCCCAAACACACATTCTGTTCACACTTCAAATTGTCTGCGTCTGAACAGCCAACGGCGCCTTGCTTTATTTATTCTTATTAATCCCAAAGGTTATTTAAATACTCAACTAACCACTGCAGGAGATATTCAACACTGAGTTGTTGAGAAATTTTAATAATTTCGCTACTTTTCATCTCAATAAATAAATAGCGTTTTAATGGTTACACGAGGATATATACTAAAGACTTTTTGCAACAAATTATTTTCAGTAGCTAGAAATAGGGGATTTTCTGAAATCACCTTACACCATTTACGCTTACACTGTTATTAAATGTCAATAAAAAATTAAGACGTCATTAGACACTTAAAGTGTTTATCTTTTACTGTAAAAAAAAGTCCTAAGCGGATAAAAAATTTTAGCCACCATGAGTAACCTAGACAGAGTTAAGGCCTCCGGTTTAACAACGTTAAATTTGTAATTCCACAGATGTTTTGAAAAACGTTTTTTTTACTGTAATAAAATTATCCGTTGTGCACGTAGAATTTCACTATACTTACATAATGTATGGAATTTGAAATATTCATGACTGAAGGAAAATATCAAATTTGAAGCTAGCTCCACTCTTCTATTTTTAATATATATATATATAATATTATAGGGTGGCGGCACTACTTGTTTGTGTCTTATCAAGTATAATGCCGCCAATCTATGTACATTATATCGCAATGCGTCGATTTTAGTGGCGTTTGAATTAGTTAGTTTATAATTCGGTTCAAATCAGTTGTGAACCTAATATACCGGTTATTATGAACTGCTAAGTAATTTTCGTCCGAAAATCAATTTTATTACTTTTATAACTATTTTGTGGGATCTTGTGAGTGATTTATGAATCGGTTCAAATCGGCTGAGAACCGGTAAACGATAAATGATGATAAAGTACTTTTGAGGTTAGGGGAGAATGGGGCAAAACTTGTCAAAACGCATATTAATTCTTTCACGAGCTCTGAAAAAACTTAAACGTTTTATAATGAGCATATTCTTATAGGAAATTTACTGCTCTACAACATTGCAGAAGACTATTTTCCTCTATCTCGAAAGAAATGTTATTTTCGAATCATTTTCTAAAAGTCGATTTTGTGGAGATTCTCAAAATTGTTGGGACAAATTTGGTCAGTCTTCGGAAAATTTGTGACGTTTTACTCTCGCAAACGTAAAAAATATCAGATATACATCTTTTTATAGAAAATTTATTCCTCTACAACTTTGTCGAAGATAATTTTTCTCTATCTTGACGAGAAATGTGCTTAAATTGAGCTAATCAGTATTGATATTTTCCGTAAGTCAAATATTTCAAAGATAGGGCTCAAAATTTCATTATTTTTTGTTTTACATAATCCTTCCTCGAATCCCTTGAAACTTTGTAAGTTTAAAAAGGTTCATGAAGGGCTATCTATAATAAAAAATTTCAAGTCTCAGTTTCTTTTATTTTAGAAAATATTGAATATTGAAATTCTCGTTAGGCAAATTTTGCCCCAGTCTCGAGTTCGAGAACTTTGCGTAACCTAGGGCGATATGCCACCCTCTTTTAGTTTCTTTGAATAATTACTGAGAGTATAGAATTAAATGATAAAATTTGACATGTCAAAATAGGACTTTATCAATGTTATCATAAAAGTAGGTGAGATTATTAAGAATCTCACCTAATATAACCTATAGTGCATTGTATATACTAAGCATGTACAAAATTCGATAAGTTATTTTAAAAGATGGGATATTCAAGCTAATCTATAAAAATTAAGTGGTTATATGAATTTATTTTGTCTCTGTTAATTGAATATTCTGCGTTCTTCAGGAATTTCCACATTCTTGAACTTTGTGTCTCGATTGTCTTTTCACATACAGAAGCGGATCTTATGTGCTTGATTGAAAATGAAATATTTGACTTTTTTTCTACTTTAACTGTTGAGCTGACGTATTTCTTCTGTTCTATTCTGACGAGATTCTCTATTGCAAATTTACGTTATCACGGATAGATATAAACTTATTTTAAATTATCACAAATTCCAGTGAAAATTTGGATATTATACATCATCAAATGAGAATTTGAAAAATCATATACGCACTGGTCCCATTTTTAGGCAGTGACTTTACTAGGACCATTTTGCTAAAATATGATCATGCAAAACACAAAAAAACGTACTGTTATCAAGAAATTTTGAGTAAAAAAGTACAGCCTAAAAATTATCCCTTTACTCATTATAAGCGCTAAAATCTCTTCTATGTATGAAAATACTGTTACCGACTTATACTTTTAAAAAGATTAATGTTATGTTTTCCAGAGTACAAAATGGACAGATAAACTGAGATTAGTTTAATGTTGATTCTTAACGGAGAGCTTTCCAAAATGCTCTAATTTTTAAAATTCTGACAATTAAAACCGGAGTTATGGCCATTTTAAGACATTTTTTTTTGACTGTTATAGCTAGAGTCAGACGGATCAAGGAATCTTAAGTTTGGTACTGATCGTAAGCTCTAAGACCCAGGTATAACATATTAAAATTTGAGGTAGATTTGTCATAGAAAACAGAAAAGGGGCTGTTCAAAATGTCGGAAGGAAGTCGTTTTAGGTAGGTCCCCTCTAAGTTCAAACAGATAGATGGATAACGGACCAACACTGTGGCATCATTTCTCAAATTTCATCTGAAACCCAGAGATACGTTAAAAATTTTTGGTGGATGAAAAAATTGAGGGTGTTACCTATATTTTATATAAGTGCCCTCTCTGTGAAAGTCGAGCAGTAATAGATATTTTGTGAGCGTCTTTCAATTGAGGTAATACGTTATTTCTTTAGATCCCCTAAATTGGAATAAACATGGAAACGATTTTGAAAGGGTTCCTTAAGGGAAAGTATTTTCTGTTCGTTGTTTGACACAAGGTGGTCATAAACAAAGCGGCTAAAATTCGACTCAAAATTACCGGAATATTACCCAAAGCAATTACTATATTTTTATAATTTTTTCAATATTTTAGCAATTGATTTTAATAAAACAAAGATGATAAACTATTTATCAAATTAGTTTATCATCTTCAAACACTTCTAAAAAGAAGCTACAAGACATTTCAATATGTATTAAAAATATTACATTTTAAACTTGGAAATTTGGTGCTTATTTTCAACGTTTTAACTATGTTGAAATTTGGCACACTTCTGACCACTACACACTAGAGAAATTTATGTCCATATTTGACAGTTTTTCCTACAGAGGCATAGACAATTTGCTTCAATATGGACATAAATTTCTCTTGTGTGTAGAGGTCATTCTTCTATGCCTTATAAAAGAGTTAGAAAATGATTTCAAAAGATAGGTATCACATTATATAATTATCTATCACTTCATCAAAACTAGGAAATTTGATAAACTATGAATTCTTGTAGGGGATTACACAGTTCAAGCCAAGTTGTTCAAGTAGTTAGTATCTATGACTGTCTTAGGTCCACTGTATACTGATAACATCTTCATTGAAATCACCGCACGGTGTAAGTGAAGGTTAATAGGACTTACTTTATTGCGTGGGGTTTTGTAATTGTAATACAACTGCTCAATTTTGAGGAGGATGAATATATCTTGAGAATCCCCTATCCTGATTTTATCTATGATATGTTTATCGATCAAAACGAACTGTGAAATACAAGAATGTATTGTAAAGATTCTGATTCTAAAATAGACCATTATTATGTTAGTTTTGAGATTAGTATATTATTCGAACTCATTTGTTAACTTTCTATAAGACCCCGTTCAGTGTATAGCAAACCATAATAAAAGCTTTTATTAATACCTCATTACAATGCAATTCTACCTCCTATTGTGGGTGGAGAAAAGTCGAATAAGATGATGGAATGTGATCACTTAGAGCTTAGACCATGTGTGTACATTATATAATAATAGTAATCAATTGATTCTAAAATTATTAGTGTCCACAGAGGTCTTGAAAATACTCAAGTCATAGACGTCAATGCTTCTGGCATCTTTAAAATCAAATAAATATGTCTATGGCTTTTTTTGCTGCTACAGCTTCAAAATTAACATTACAATGATTTGATGACGCCTCTCTTTCAGTCACCTATCAAAATAAATTCTACTTTGCCTCTTTTATACATCGCATTCCATTATATATATACATAAATATACTTGTGTTTTTTTTCACTGTTCACCAATAAAAAAACGTCAAAGTGTTTTTAGGTATGTAAATAACTATTTAGCTTTATTATCTATTTTAGAAAATAAATTTTACACGGATTTAGATAATGGTGCTATGAGTGATTGCATCACAATCACAAATTCTTTGCAAAATTACGTGGTCACATTTATTACTATCATTTTGGGCACTATCGGGAAACACATGGAAATTTACCTAACATACCTACAATCATCGATTGCAAACAAAATTCAAGGCATAAAAATGTAATAAAAGAATCCAAGAACGTTACAAAGATAGGAAAGTGATGTGAAGGTGTATTTTTTGTTGTGTGTTTTGTTTTTATTGGTATTTTGTAATTATATTGAAGTATAAAAAAGTGATAACACATACACTGTGTATGTGTATGTGTCTTATTATCGCGCATTTTCTTTCTTATTATGATAAGAAAAATTTTCACATACACATAAAACTATAAACATAAGACTTTGTATATTTGCGTGTGAGTATATAAAATAATACCACGCGTGTTTCGTCGCGAGAAATACCAAAATAAATTGATCTTGTGCATAAAAATGTAAATGGAAAGATATGACGCGACTTTTTAATGTTTAACATGTAATAAAAATGATTTTGTGTAATTTTTGGGAAGGGTTTTGACGTAACATTTGATATAGTATTATACTAAAATAAGAGAGCATTGCTTAATTGCAAGAAAAATAATTATTTAGCTAATTTCTGTTTCATATGTTTTTGGAGCAAACAATAGCGATATAAAAATTAAGACTTGAAAGTGTGCGATATATTTTCTCTTTTAGGTCTCCTTTCCCAATAAATGATTCATGATACATTGAAAAAATTCTCAAGAGATTTTCTACAGAATTTAGAGCAAACAACAAAGTGTGACTAATACTTGAGTAAGAATAATGTGTTGAATTTTAAGTGATACTTAATTATTGGGACATCGTCTCCGCCATGATTTAAAATTCTTTGTTATGCTCCGAATCAGAGTCTCATGCATATAAAATTTTACAAATTTTGTAAATAAAAGGTTTTATCCAAGTTTAGTAAATGTTTTCATTCTTAATTATACAAAAATGATTACTGGACTTTCCTCTGAATTCTGAAAAACAATTTAAGCGTTTCATAAATTAAATTGGTCTTAAAAAGTTTATTTGTAGTTTCCGATAAAAATATTTAAGCATAAACGTTAGCTTTATTTAATTTAATAGCGTTATTTAAATAAAGTCTGTAATCTATATTGCGGCAAAAATTTGGAATAAAAGGATGGAAAATTATAACATTTTAACACTTTTAAGCTTTATTTATTCCAGAATTGAAAGGCATTTCCTTAATAAAATTAATCATTTATTCTTTTTCAATTCAATAGCTTTTGTAGTCGAACCTTTGTAAAATTTCAATTATATTTTCCAATTTTGAAAGGTTTTTACTAATGAGCATCATATTTAGAAACTTTTTTGCATTAACATATTGAAATCCCATAAATAGATTAAAATAAATTTTAGTAGACTGTTTAATTTAATCAATTTAATGCAAATTAATTAATTTACATCCTTCTCTGATAAAGTAACTATTTAATAAGGTTATACTAAATTATTTTCACAATTATATATATTTGCTGAACTTTTCATAATCAATAGATCTTTCTCTGATTATTCATGTGAATAAACTGTCTTTAACTCAGAAAATCAACACTCTAATTGACTCAATATATTTTTCAAACGATTTTTGAGTTACTTTTATTTACTACGCATTGAAGCTGAAATCTATGTAGGTATCCTTTACTAAAATACTGTAAGAAAAAGAATGTATTTATTTGCAGGTTTGTTCTTAATCTAATAAATCTATCTTTACTCTCCTGTTCGATAAACAGGATAATATTACGATGTATTTTTTAATTTTTAGGTTCTCAAAATTTAATTAGAATACAAGCTCTTGGAATGTCAAATCTCATAATCAAGAGCTTTTTTTCACTGGAACTATTCCATGGTATTCAATGTTGACTTATAATAGTTCTCGTTTGAGATTTCTGACATCAAGCAAATGGTGCTAATTTGGTGATCGCTGAAAGAATAAGTTTGTAAAATTTTAAAATTTAAAGACAACATAAAAGAGTTTTACATAATTTTATTTCGGTAATTTTACATAAAGACTTAAATATAAGGCATTTTTTATTCCAGTAAATTTTTTAAATTTTGATTTAAGGTTGAACAAACATATTTTGGGCAGGCAATAACTCTTGTTAGCAGATATGCTCAAATAATTGAAATTTATTTCACGTTTCAAATAAAAGGCAAGTGATATTATGCTACTTCTTTGATCTACCTTCTTCTATGAAGATAGGTGTTTAAATTCCATATCACAAATATGACACTGAAAGAGTGTCAATAGGTCATGACTCATGACACAAGTTCTTAAAGTGCCAGTAGGTATTCCTTTCACGCTATGTAAATAAATTAAACTAGAAATGGGAAAACTATTTATGCCATGCTGACTAAAGCGGTGATTATATTATATATCAAAATTGTTTTCATCAATATAATTTACATAAAATATTTTGTTTATATTTAGATCATCAATATAGATTGTATCATGTAAATTTATTTTGATTGTAATAAAAGAAATTATATTTTTTTATTTTTGTATGATTCCTCCTAAGTACAAACGCTGAGATATTCGGTGAGATTTATGGATATCTCAGATATCATTACCTAATAGTGGATCAAGTGTTGATTGGTTATGTGGTAAGGTTCATGGGGTTAGTTGTAGCTATTTGCGCTATTTAATCATTTATCATGTAGTAAAGAGAAGGCCTCTCAGATGTAATAGTGACCATATTGTCACCACGAATGTCTTTTCAATAACTACCCAATGGTTCTTGGACGGGAAAAATAGATTATAGAATGGAGAGAAGTAGTATAGTATGCAAACTGAGCGCGAATACAATACAAAAGGCACCACGTAAAGTAGCTATCGGTATGTGTTA
The DNA here is from genome assembly GCF_024763615.1 of Phlebotomus papatasi. NCBI lineage: Eukaryota > Metazoa > Arthropoda > Insecta > Diptera > Psychodidae > Phlebotomus > Phlebotomus papatasi. Next base: position 44,692,720 of record NC_077222.1, on the reverse strand, counting down.
AAGCACAATTTTTCATAATCTTCCCTTCCCTCTAATGTTCATTCCCCAATATATAAAATATCTACACACAGTATGTTCGCATTCGCTGCACTTGGGACTAGCTCCGAGAGTCTCTCAGCTCTGGCACGCTCATGGACAGGCAGAAATCGGAGATATGTTTAGTATCACATCACTGTTCGTAGTGTTAACATCGTGTCTAGAAAACGTGGAACTTTTGGACTACATGTTGATGGTGAACATTTATCGAAAGAGAAAGGGTTATTAATGAAATGTTTCACGAATTATCCTTTGAAAAAAAAACAAACTTTTTTAACATTTTTATTTCCTACTTCAAAAGTGGATAGGATAATGAAATAAAGGATTATAAATTAGTAATTGTGTTATGCAAGAACAGTTTCTTATTTATCTTTTAAAAGATTCTTTCCATGAAATTTCCTTTAAAGACAATTCCTTAGAAGACAATTAAGTGAAAGGTTGCTGGAAAGCGGTTCAATAGTGAACATATTTGTGAATGAGATTCAGTTGAGTACAGGGAATGAAATTTAACTTCCTATGAAGTTGCTTCATACTGTGCCGTGTAGTTGAAAATATCCAATTCCTTGTTTTAAACAGAAATAATTCCAGACATCAGTTAGTGGTTTTAGATGAAACTTTACACTCGGAACGTGTGATTTCTTCACTCAAGTGTTGTAACTTGGCAAATATACATTCATTTCTTCTCTTTTCTGCCCTCTTTTGCAGTTTTCACGTGTTTCAAAAAGACACAATTTATCTTGAAGTATTTTTAGAATAACAACTAAAATTTTCTAATCAACGCTGTTGGATTTTAATTTGATATTTAAATTACAGCTTAAAATAATGTTGACAGTTTTCACGTTTTAGTGAAAGATCTCAAAAATATCACACATGATTTTATGCCAGAACAGCAATTAATTAATTCTCCAAGAACCACATCTCTAAATACTTCTAATGTGTTAAAATTCGCTGTAAAAAAAATTAGAACAAGTGGTAATGCTGATAAATGGATTTCTCCGTAGTAGTGAAATACAGAGTCTGGTGTTGTTGAACTTTATTGAAGTGATTTAATGAAAAATTAATTTTCCGACAATACTGTCTACGGTATCACTGAGTATCGATTAAATTTCCAACACTTGTGCTACTTTTGAAGAATTTCGCTGATACCTAAATCAACAAGAGAGCAAAATAGAGTGATTTTTCCACTAGTGGAACTATGGATTTAAAGTGTTTTATAGAGTGAACTGTGAAGAGTTTACAAAGGACACGAGCTCTGTGGAGTATTTAGTGGCATATTTTGGAATATAATTCTACTATTTAAATCCTATATGGTGTGTTATTTTATGTTGTTGGAAAAAATAGTTCCTGCAAACTGGATTGGTTTACACTGCATCGTAACCGAATGTGACATTATAAAAAATAAATGGGTACAATGAGGCCAAATAAATACGATGTAAGTTTTTCTTTTCAATAAGTCTTCTTTAGAAATATATTAACACTTAATGTAAATGTTTGAAAATTTATCAAGTGTTCAATAAGCGTAATCTAATAAATATAGAATTATTAGAATTATTTGTACTTTGGATAAATTAAGTAAAAAATTCAAGTTACTATTCAGAAGCCACACTAGCGCAAACGCAAGTAGATGACCGTCGGTCGGCTGGATAATAAGAATATCTCTTGTGAAAAATATTTTATTCTATATCCAGACCAGATAGAATGAAAAATATCACTATACTTCTCTGAAGCTGGACAATAAGGCCGTCTTCAGACTAGAGGTTTAGCCCAGTTCCAGAAGGTTTCAAAATCTTAAAAACAACCAATTAATTTGGTTCTTTAGAATTCAATAGATTATTTGGGTTTTATATTACAATTCTAAGTCGAAATTTTATGAAAAATCTTTATTGATAGGAAGTTAGAGAAGTTAAGCCATATGGCTAAGCCTTAGGTCTGAAGCTCGTATAAGTCAAAATTTGTGCCAAATTTTAAACAGTGCAGCTTTGTTTTGATATAATTCATTAAATACTTTGCCAATATTTTTAATCAGCTCCATACAAATTTTACTCTGTTTTGTATTGATATTGTTTGAAAACAATAATATGAGAAGCATTTGTCACTGTTTTGTGCTCTACACTAGATATTCGTTCAATCTCAGATTATTAAATAATAATTCAATAATTGTCTGCCAATCAAATCAATGTGATTCACGGAGAGCGAAAAAAAGTGTTGTCTGCAAACAAGATATCAGCATGGGACAAAAATAAGTGTAAAGAGTGAATATTACGCCAATTACACCTAGTAAATTGTAACAATTAACTAGATTACTCGTTAACACGCGACACAACATTAATTAATTATGACATCACAAAATTACCTTGTATAAATAATCATGTAAATTTACGTACTGAGAAATAATTTTAAGTGCTTAGGTAAAGGGGTTGAAGTACCTTGACTATTCATTTATTTAATTACCTTTGTTCCTCCATCACTTCTATTTGCCCCTATACGGTACTAATTTGGCATTGTGTGCCTAAAAATTAATTGTACACTGAGAGAAAAGGAAATGTTATGTTCCTTCTAGGAGGGTTTTACGAGGGGTTCGATCATGGCGAACTGATTTCAATAATGAGATAAAAGCATTCCTTTAAAATGTTGAAAGTTCTACTGCGTAATTATAAAATTATAACAATTCTGCTGTATCGTCATTAAAATATTGTTCTTAATTTTATTGTGAGTGTTGAACTTGGTACGTAATCCCAAGAAGATTGTTTTTTATTAGTGTGTCGGTCAAAGCATGTGACATCCTAGGATGGAGGCAGAAATTTTTCCTGTCTCTACTCTGGAAAAACTGGACCAATGTTTTTCCAAAAAAGAGACAGGAAAATTTCTGCCTCCACCCGGGCATGAACCGGGAACCTTTTGCTGTCTAGGCTAATGTTCTAACCACTAAGCTATGGGGCCACATGCTCTGACCAATTTTGTTACCGACCTTTGCTAATTGTGAGACCAGATGAACGTAAGAATTTTGCCTGTCCTGGAAAAATTGGAGATTTTGTTTTACATGCTCTAACTGACACTATAATGAAATTGTTCTTAAAAAATCTCAAGAGTTGTAATAAAATATATAGTTTTCCTATTTTATTGGAATTTTACCAATGTGTTATCTCGCAATACTTTAATTACAAAATTGTTATGAGTTTTTAACACAGATTAAATCAGACATATCAAATATTTCTAATTCAATTTCCGAGCATCAAATCGCATTATCTAACACTTATAGTAGAGTTATCGGATATAGACACCAATAGATTTTCAAAATTTTACCAAGATAAGAAGGTCAAGGAGATGAACTCCCTCCGATTGCGTCAGGGGGTGCAATCCTTTCAGGACAGGAAAATACAAAATTGTTTGCCAAAGCTTTCGACGCTTCAACGCGTCTTCCTCAGTGGCTAAAAAGGCGAGAAATTTTATTTAGATTTTATTTAGAATTTAGTAAGACGCGTTGAAGCTTTGGTAAAGAATATTGTGTTTTCCTGTCCTGAAAGGATTGCACCCCCTGACGCATCCGGAGGGAGTTCATCTCCTTGACCCTTCTTATACGAATTGCCGTCAGTAATCTACCGAAAATTTACCAAGATATAATAATCCCTTATATATATATATATATATATATATATGTGTGTGTGCGTGTGTATGTGTAAACTTTGCAAAGACTCTTAACATATCATAAGGGACAGATACCAACGATCAACAGTGTTCCTCTGACCCTTAACATGTCGGTCCGTGATTATCATCCCTTCTACCTCGTATTCACATCTCAGAAAAGTAGAGATAAAAAGTGACCACCCATCCTTGCATGCAGAATGCTCGTATTCACGAGAAAATGCTCCTCGTGAATTATATTTTAGTGTATATATATGTATATATATATAGGTCTATAGCAGTTTATTATGGATTTATCCTGGTTGATATCTTATAAGAAAATCATTTATCATTGAGATATGGTAAACTTGTTGTACTCAATGAATCGGTAAAGTACTTGCAATTGATTTGTTTTATTTATATTGCTTAATTTAAATGGGCTTTAAATTAATCTTTAAAACTCAACTAAAATAGTGGGTCATTTCGTTGGGTGAAAATTCAAGACCATTCAAAAAAATCCTAATTTGAGCAACTTTAGTACAAATTGAACTCTATAGAATGGTTGATCTTTGACCTTCCATAATTCAAGATGATATTTTTTTTGTATATATATTTATGAAAGATATGAAATTTCCACCTGGGTTACCTTCAAAATATCCATAAACGGACGAAATTGTAGGAGTCAATTTTAAGAAAAAATAAAGAAAACATGTTTTTCTTTTAGGGATTGAAAGTTGATGGAGACGCTATTATTTCTCTCAAGACCTGAAGTAAAAATCTTTTACCACTCGGCCTCCAATTCGATAGAAAGCCTATATAAAATTACATAGAAATCAATATTTTAAATTTGAAATATAAATCAATTACCGGTCTTTTACCGTTTGAACCCGATGCAGTCGAGTTGAAAATTTCAAAACTTTTCAAGACCATTTAAACTCTAGAGCGCTGATGTTGAAAAAAGCTGGATTGAAAAAAGTATATTCAAAAAATCTCTATCCAATAAATATCCAAAAATGAGAAAGAAAAACGCTCGGTGTGTTTTCGAGGTTTATCAAAAAAAAAACATATTATATTCCAAAAAACGTATTTTTGTAGGAAAAGGGAGGTGTTGGAGAAAAGTGAAGGTCATGCCTATGATTTGTTTACATAATAAAGAATAATTATACCATTAAAACAAAAATATATTTTTTTTTATCCAGTTTTGTATGTTGCAATGATATCATCGCCTCCAAATTAGGGTGTATAGAATGCAACTTTTCTGGAGAGAGTCTCTGGAGAATGTTAATATTGACTTTTATTAATTTCACTGGAATTAGTGTATTCTCAACTTTTGAAACTAACGCTGTTTTTTAATATTTACAGTAAAATTGTGAATAAAAAGTTTGAAAAAATTATGCCGAGTGATATTCAGTTTTTTCATATTTTTTGCATTAATAACTTAATCAATTATAATTTTTTTATAATTATAAGTGTAACGTTACCTATCAAATCAATAACGATGGTTCTTTTTGAATTTACTTGCATAGACGCATAATGAATTAAAATGTTTTTAATTTTAATTCAAATAGAAACATGAAGGTAACAACAGAACATTGCCAGACAATGTCTAAAAGAATCGGAATGCTATCTCAATATTATAATGAAAATTTTGCGACGAAATTCAATTTCTTCTGATAAATTTGCAGATTCTCACATGTTTTGTATTGCCCAAATGATCATATCTCTATATGTATACATATATAGGTACATACTAATTTTGCATATAATTTGCGAAACGAGACTGATAACAAGTAAATAAATCGATAATCACTATGTGTATCGTATTTGTGTATAAATATAATGTATAATGCTGTTATTGTAGTATTTGTTTTTTTTTTACATATAGACATTCGTGGAGAGATGGGCTATCTTTTTTTATATTAGATATAAGGGACACGTTTCTACTGCGAGATAAGTCATATATTTTATCGTTTTTAAAGTGAGATGAATACGAATTTCACTGGTTTGTCATTTGAGGTGTCTGGATTTAGAATATCAATATTAGGAAAGCCTATATGAAAATAGTCATTGTCATTTCGAAAAATTACTTTAAAAAAGTCGCATTTTGGAACATTAAAAAAAAATTAAGGTGAGGCGGTCCATCCCAATTTTGACCAAATATATTTTTTTCAATCCATTTTGTTTTCACCACGTTCCGCCTTTTTACCCTCTTCCCATGCGTCTATCGCCGTTTTAGCGTTGATTCCAGCCTCCAGGACCAAACGATGGAAATAAAATATTTCTTAGCAGACTGATTATTTGATACACTATCACTGTTATGCAAAGCGCACAATCACTTTTGTTCTGTAAACATATTATTGACATTTTAGTGAGAGTGAATGAAATCTAAATTTAGTCATCTCGCTCTCTCTCATAGAAATTCAGAAAAACATGTTTACAAACAAAAGTTATTGCGCTCTGAACATTAGAATTGCTTTGGGAATAGGCCAGACAGAATTGAGAGAGGAAGAAAAACCACTTACGCGCCAAAGGCTGTATGGAAAAGTTTGTGTTTTTAACATAAAAAAACTACAAAAAAAAGAAGTATAATTACTAGTTACTTTAGTACCATATTATTAAATTAATTTAAAAAAAAATAAAAACAAACACTTTTAAATTTTATTTTAATAATTTGGGAGAGAAGCTCGGATTTAGACAATAATACTATTTCATTAATTTTATTTGAAGTTTTTTTTTTATTATAAAACATTTATTGTTTTTTGGAAAATGTGGCTCAACTATATCAATAACACTTTCACTGAGTATTTGCAGTCAGTTTTACCGGAGATTTGAAAAAATGTAATTTCTGCAGATTGGCTTATAAAGATTGTGAAGAACGTTGACCAAAATTCACATCGGAAGTATTGTCCAAACCATTCTGCCGTGTCTGTCCAAAGCTTCTAAATACACGTATTTTTAATGATAAATAATTGGAAAAAATAAAATGGAAAAATAAAAGTAAAACATAATATAAATGGCTATTTTTTTGGAAACTCAAAAATTTTCTCACACAATTTTAAATGTAGAAAGCTGTAATTTGGGATTTTCATTAGAATATTGGAAAGCATAAGCATAAATTGACTAAACAAGGTGGTAATTCCGCTGAAGGTTAAGCGGTCCATGTCTCCCGCTGCCCATCTCTCCTCGAATTGCTATATTAGGTGAGATTCTTAACAATCTCACCTACTATAATCCTAACAAAATTTCATGTCATCCGATCGACCTCAAACTTGGCCAAAATGTGTTTCGCCACTTCCTGATCACGAATATATATGTGGCTATTTTACGTTCCCGGCCGGCCGGCCGGCCGCTCTTTGGAGCTTAATAGCTCCTAAACTAAAAAAGATATCGACTTGCGGTTTTCGGCAAAGGTTATATATCGGGTGAAAATTGCAACTTGGTGTATTGACCCCCCACCCCCCACCCCTCCTTCCGCCATTTTGAAGACCCCCCTTTTTTGTTTTCTCAATAGCTCAGCCCCTATAGCATCGAGCGGGCTCAAATTTTAGTATGTTATAGCTGGGCCTTAGGGCTTTCCATCAATACCAAACTTAAGGTCCCCCGACCCCCCTGACCCGAGCTATAAGGGTCCAAAAAAAATTTCTTAAAATGGCCATAACTCCTGTTCTAATTATCAGAATTTAAAAAGTGAGGGCTTTTTGGAAAGCTCTCGTGAAATGCCACTTCCCCTTCTAACATCGCAAGTTCATAAAACCACCGCTAGGGGCGCTATTATTAAAAAGAAAATTTTTAAATCTTATAAGTTAAATAACTCAAAAATTCCATTGTGCATCGGGCTGAAATTTTAGTATGTTGTAGCCGTTGATTATACCTATCAAACAAAAAAAACCTTAAGTCGATCCATAACCCCTGACCCGAGCTATAAGTGGTCAAAGTTCGAACATTGACCGGCCTCTATCTCCGGTTCTAACTAACATAGCGACCTAAATTTTACCTTTTTGGTTTCGTCTCGATGAGCACTTTCAGATGGAAGTTCAAAAAGTCACCACAGGTGGCGCTGTGATAGCGTCAAAATTCATCGAAATTCAAAGTCACTTTTCTCAAAAACGGCATTGTGCAAGTTAATAAAATTTTAGTATGTTGTAGTCCAGTCTAGGACGTTTCCAAAATGGTGCGTATGCGCGCTGTGGTTAAAACAGAACCGGAGATATGAGGGGTCAAAGTTCACAAAATTCAAAAAATCATATCTCCGGTTCTATGTGACCGATTTTGATGAATGAGGGCTTAAACGAAAGATCTCACCAAATACTACAACTTTCTAAAATATTTGAACTTCGTGGGACCAACACCAGGGGCGCCACAGTCGAAAAACCAATTTCAATATCACATAACCTCAATTATTTCGACTGTCGCTGAACCGATTTTGACGATTACTTCAACATAATTGTAGAGGACATTTGTCTCTACATTTCGTCCATACATCATTTTCCGCTCAGACTACGCTATCACTCCGATTTTGCCGTTTAAGTGTGAAAAATTGATTTTTCCCATAATAACGCTTTGAAATCACTCAGATGCCAATTTGACTGCCTCTACTCCACCAAGACACTTAAAATAGGGTTTTAAATGAAGAGTCTCACAAAATACAACAATTCTTTGATATAGTTGAAGTTCAACAAATGACTACTTGGGGCACTCTGGATGAAAAAACAAGTTAAGAAACAAAAAACCTCGATTATCTTGGCTCTGAGTAATCGATGAGATCATGTTCTATAGGAAAATTATAGAGTACATTCTGGTCTACATTTCACCCATATATCACTTTTGTGCCAGTTCATCCCAATCCTTGATATTTTGGTTTAAATACAAAATTTGTATAATTTCACGAATTTGATTCAAGATAACTGAATGGCGACTCACAATTTCAGCTTTAAATCGAATTTGCATGCACTCCGAGTTAGCTCACGTTAAGAATCTCACCTACATAAGCCGGTTAGGATTATCTGTCCCTTTTTTAGCGCTTTTCCTGTATGGACTACTTTTTATTTTATATATTAGGTGTGTTTTATATTTTATATATTTATGTTTTTTCTTTTGTTTATTCTTTTTATATATAATTATTTTTCATAACTAGGTTATTAAAGAAGCAAAATTTCAAAATTGTTTCAAACATAATGAGGAAGTGCCCATGCTTTGCACTGTCCTAAACTTCATAATGACTAAATTTTTCCTATGTTTTTCAATACATATGACTCATCACACCCATTTAAAATCTAGGGAAAAGTGCCTAGTTTTGAAAATAAATTTCAGAGTCACATTTATTCAGAAGCGTAGAAAAAAATTTAGTCAATTTGAAGCTTGGGACGTGCAAAACATGGGCACTTTCCCCTATAGTTTTCAATAAATTATAATTATATATAATAATCTTCTTTTGTATATTAATTTTGTGATAAACTGATATTTACAAAATGTCTGTATTTAGGAAGGTTAGAATAAATTGGATCTAACGAATACGAATTCTTATTTAGTGGGTAGTGTGAGACTAGAATCTCAGCTAAAATAATAAGGATCTAGGTCACCAATAATAGAAAGATAAAAGCTTTTTAAAGTAATTTTTATGAAGTCTAATTTTAGAAAATATAAGGTTAAAATATTTTATGAAAATTTTCATTTTTAATTTATGCTTTGCGATTTGTTTAATGCTAAAGCTTTTTCAAACATGTTGAAAATGTTACAAAAGTGTTCGTACGTCCATTCTTTATTGAAAGTACACAAATTTTTAATAATAGAGTACATCCTTGATATTCATCACCCGGTTCGAAAAATATCAGAAATGAAATGAAAATTTGGGTCATTGCAATTTTATATACTACCTTCATATGTATATCGTTGAAAATCTTTGAATATCGGGGAAATGAAAAGAAATCGAAGAAGTAATTTTTTATCAGTGGTTTTAGATATTTTACATATAATAATATAATTTTACAATCTTAGTCAAGCTCACACTTAAAGTTGCATATTTGTTAAACAGTTTGAATAAGCGATTCTGGATATCTAAATTGTCGTCTCTGGATCGATAAAAAAGAACATCAGTAAATAATAATAAATCAGCATTTGAGTTCTTATTCAAATTAATTTTATAGGATATTTATAATGTTATGTTTTGTTAAGGTATGTTACAATCATACTTTATTTATAAAACGTTTCTGTTGCAGATATGTTTTAATTATTACATGACACTTTTCACACTTTACTTACCGAAAGATAGTTAAAGCATGTTAAATATTGTGCCATTGTATCTAATGTTGACTTAATTCCTCTTGGGTGGAATATTGTTTGAAATATTTGCAAGTTTTGTGTTATCGATGTGTGTTGGACAGTAAATTGATAAGCCGCGTTAACAAGGGACAGACGATTCACAGTGGGAATTGCACATAAGCAATTATTCCTCACTAGTACATTGAATACCTCGTGCAAAACACGCGATGAATAGCTCTATATTAGGCAGTAAACAATAAATAGTCTCAATGGAATGTTGACCAAGAAGCTTTCAAGTAGCTAATCCCGTGTTCATTAAGTAAAATATATATTCCAAAGAAGTATATATGTACAAAATAATACTTTTGATTTACTTAAATACACAATTGAAATGTTCTTAAACCCCAAAGAATGTTTATAAATTAAAAAATCGAGATACGGAAACAAATTTCAAGAACTTATAAGACTATTAAGTGACAATGTAACTAAAACATTTACCAACTGCTGCTGATAGAGAAAATATTTGCTCAAAGCTTTGCAAAAAATCACTTCGGTATTATCGGTTCACACTAACACGATGCAATAGGATAACATCATGTAATTTTAAAGCTAAATTGGTGTTAAGTTCCAATAACACTTTTATTATGTTTTTAAAAAAAATGGGTTAATTTAGATTCTGGTACCAATTTGATATGGAATTATTAGTTTATATGTTTATGAGCTACACTATTTCAAAATATTCTATTTTTCGATAATAATGGAACTACAGTAATGTCTCTTAAATATAAATCTCTCAAATTTGAAATGAAAAAGAGTTGAATAAATTCGTGTTAAGGATGATGGAAATCATTTTTATTTGCTGCTTTCTGTATATTTACACACATTATAATCGTATAAATTGAAAAGGAAGTGCATAACTACGAAGATTTGTGCGAAAGTACGCGAATTTTATGCATAGCATAATTTAATCTAATTGTCTCTACGCACTGGAGAAATTTATGTCCATATTGAATTATTTTTCATACATAAATGTACGGAATGTGCTTGAATGTGGACATAAATTTCTCTAGTGTGTAGAGGCCATAACATAAATTCTGTTAGTTTTGAAAATAGTAATCGAATTTGGGAGGTGAGAAATGTCATTAAACCCCCAAAGCGTTCCAATTTAGAAGATTCTACTGTATATGGTTGCCTGAAAGGTTATGTCACGCTGTATGTTCCTTCGCCCGTTTGTCTATTCGTCGGTTCATCTTTATTTCTCTCTGGCTACTGCCGTAGCTTGAAGTCTTGGAACCCGCAGGTCCTAAGTCTCTATCTCTAATCATTTGGCTGTAGGCGTGGTAACGGCCGGACGGACGGACAAACAAGGTTATGTCGATATATGTATATAACTGAAATCGAGGGATTCGATTGCTCCTTGGAAATTACAAGGGCCTAACTCATTTTCAGCCATTTTTCAGGAGACAGCATAAAAGATACAACTTTGTGTAAATCATTATCTCAATTCAGTGACTGAACAAAAACAATATATTTCATTTCTATTTGTATGAGCATTAATAAGCATTGAAACATTATTTCTAAGTGCAAAAAAGTGAGTTGGACCTTATAATTTCCAAGGAGCGATATATACTGCTATATTTCTCTGAAGTTCAAGCATTCATTTATAGTTTCATTTATAGTTATGCTTTGAAAGTTTTTTAGACGCGTCCCTTTCATATATCAAAATAGCCTTGAATCTTTTAATATTTGTTCTTGAAGGATTAAAGATTAAAGATTTACAGCTCTACAAAGGCATAAAGTGTTTTCCACAACTGATCGAGGCAAGTATGCACTCATATGAAAAATATAGGAATTCCTGATAAGACTGAAATGGTTTAAAACAGTTAAGAACTGGTTAAATTATCTATAAATAATTTTTATTTAACAATACGTGACTTTGACAAATTTTTGAAGTGGGCTATGATTCGTTTTAAATTTTAAAGTGGTCTTAAACCGGTACACATTATTATCGAGATATAATTTGTTACAATTCAATCATATTGTCGTATATTCCGTGATGGAAGAATGTACTGATTGTATCAAGAATTTGTCTAATTCGCAAAGCTGATAAGCATTGCCATCTGTTTTAGCTGTAATTTTTTACTGCTCGAACTCCACGGAGTATATATAATCCCCCGATTTTTTCAGCCCCCTCCCCAAAATTTCCACCTTCTACCCCCCGGAGGCCACTTTCTCAACATATATTCGCGTTTCAGAGGATTTCTGAGAAATGTAGTAACGCTGTTTGTCCGTCTGTCTGTCGGTCCATCTGACTGTCACCAGCTCTAGAGGCCAAACGGTTAGAGACAGCGACTCGGGACCCAAGAAGGACCCCCCTTTACGTCGATCCTGGGACCATTACCATGCTCCTCATATTCCCCACCCCTCCTCTTCCCTTCCAAAACCATGTTTGTTTTCATGGGATTTATGGAAAACGCGTCGTGCGATTTTTTTTCAGTTTTTGATATATTTTAGAGATTACACAGCCGGAGAATTCACCATGTGTGAAAATATCGATTTAATAACGGTTTTTCAAGGTCAAAGGTTGAAAAAGGCTCTAGAGAGCGCATTTATCAAGCGAATGGGGTCATGTTTGAGCTCTTTGGAAAGGTCTTGGAATTTCCGATAAAACTGAACTGGTTCCAATTGGCTTTGAACCGATAATGAACGGGTTCATAACCGATAACTAATTTTTATTCTAAATTCAATTATATAGTCATAAGTTAATTTGAGCAATGTTTTGAATGATTTATAAATCCGTTATAATAGGTTGTGAACCAATAATGAACCGGTTATGAACCGATAAGTATTTTTGTCTGAAAATAAATTTTATTACACTTAAAATTATTTTGTGAGATCTTTCGAGTGCTTTACAATCAATTTAAATCGCTTAAGAACCGCTAAAGGGTAAATGATGCGAAAGTGCTTTTGAGGGAGAGCATCTATACGACACGAGTTCGAACACTTCGCAAAGCCTGGGGCGCTTCGTCACCCCTTTAGTTATGTAATAGAAGGATTTTTGTTTTAGTGGATAATGTTATATATGTGTGTGTTTAAATTAACCAAATTTTAAATTCTGTGATCTAAGAGACTGATTTGATAACTGCGAAATAGAAGAAGTTAATTTTTGCATAAGCTTTTTGAATTCCTTGCTAGTTTGTTAGCTCCATGGAATATAAAATGTGTAATTTGGATATTTTGCATTTGTAGACGTGATATTGGTAAATTTTTTTGTGAATTTTGGAAAAAGTATTTAAAATTCTCTGTCAATCTGGGATTAATGGGGATTTAATGGAGCCACAGAAAGAATCGTGGTATATGAGAAGATTTCTGGTCAAAAAATGACGCCACTTGAAATTAGAATTGCCGTGCATGTTAAGAATATAACAAATATGATGATTGGACACCTTGGGTGTCAATAAAATATGTGATATTGAATTCTTCATTCATCGACATTTTTCAAGTTGCAATAGAAACGGTTTTCATGAGTTTTAATTGCTTAAGGGATATTTTCCCCCATTCAAGATTTTCCCTTTTCATTTTTTATTTGAATAGAACCATTAAGCTATATTGGTGTGAAAAAGTCCAGTAATAAATAACATTTTTACTCAAACTTTCTAATGGTAAGAACTGAAAGTCACAGTATAATGGATTAATGAAAACAGCCCAATTAAAACTTTAAGAATTCATGTCATGCCCATGACTTATTGGCACCCTCAGGACCACTTGGGATATGAAATTTGAGCAACTCTTTTCATAGGAAAAAATAGATATTGCACGTCATATTATTAGATACTACATGGCTTCTAGCTATGCCAAAGACTAAGATCAAAAACTGTAATGTCAGAGTATTTTTAATTCTTCATTTTTTCCATAATTTTTAACGTCTCGAACTTACTATAATATACTACTATAATATCTCAGAATATGTATAAAAGGACTTGCACTATCTATCTGAGAAAAGGAGTTAAGGGTGGTATAAGTCATAGCTTATCTTTGGGTGTTAATCGCTGACTTGAGATTTTTATCCGTCACAGTATGGATATTTTCCGAATGTGAAGTTTGAAGTGAGATGAAACACACCCAGAGTGGTTGCTGTAAATAAATACTATTTCTAAGCGGACAATTGTCAATAAAACACAAGGCGAAATATATATTTATTCATATTTTACTTAATGTGAGATGCATGAACAAGAGATTTAATATGGTGGTATATCGATTTCCTAGATTTTAATCATCATTCATTCACAGTGTGAGTTCGTCTCTCTTGGAACAGTCTGTTGTCGAGATCGTATTAAGATAATGTGGAAGCCCCCGGAGAATTACAAAGGCAAATAGTTCGGATGGTGGACGAAAAACAAGGAAAAAAAGATTAAAACCAAAAAGAATTACTCCGTGTTTAATCGCAATTACAGCTGCCTCTGGTGGCTTACACCGAGCTTATCGCCTTTTCATATCATCACAGATCTTAAATATACATGATGCGAATAAAAGAGTCAATTGCACCTTTAATTCCTCTCAGACGCACATGATTTATGCTCGATGATAGAAGATGTACAACATATTTATGGTCATGTGAGCAAATCTCACAGTAATCTGCTCTAAGTAATGCTTTTTATTGAACATACCTAACATGCAATACCCCGTGATGAATATGCAAAACAATGGATCGAGGTATAAATAAAAGCTTGGCGCTTTTGAGAGCAACAAATATGAGATCGGCGAATGAGACAAGAAGGAATTTGCTCCTGCTTCTGTTCTCTATTCGATAATTTGTACGTCTGTCATGACTAACGCCGAGTACAATATTATACATTTAAAACAAATTCGTGATCAACTTATTATCCTATTTAGATAATATTTATCGGGTGTTTCAAGTGGCTTGAGAATTTACACAATAATATCAGGGAAATAGTTTTTAGTCAGTATTGTTATATTGAGACTATGAGGTAACTTGTAACTAAGATTTGTTTTTACATTATACTGAATCATCAATAGTTTTGTGACTGTAACAGCAAGTGGTAATAAATATTAACAAAAAATTGAGAGTAAAATTTTAAGTAAAATAAAATATTTAATTTATATTTTATTGTACTTTAGACGCGGGTGATTTTGCACTGCCGCTTTTCATCCTGCTTCAATTCTAGTACTTAGGGATGTTCTTAAGACCATCCTTAAGAGCCAAAATAATAAAAAAAAAATTACGAAAATTAGGGATGCAAAGTCTCCCCTGGGAGTGCAAAATCACCCGCATCTACGGAAACTTAATTTATTATATTACAAAATATATTCAAAGCTGATGATGATTTACTTATCTCCTCTTCCGCAGGTTACCACAGTTTACCGTCTATGCGAAGATTTTGTGCCTCCTGATGGTAAGTAATAGATTAAAAGAAATGTACAATTAACAACAATTTTGCAGCTTCCACATCGAAGATCTTCATTCATCATTCAAGACGAAATAATTAACATAAATTATCCACAATGACACTTAGGCATACACAAGACTTTAATACATTTTATAGCTAACTCGATGAACTTTATGACACATATTATGTGGAATGTCAATTAATTTAACACTTCATTCAATCATTGCCTCTATTTCTTTATTATGCATTTTACCTCTGTTTATCGACTTTGACGATACGCAATGTCTCTGGAATTTATATTGTTTATTATATCAATAACATTATCATTAAAAAGTCTTTAAAGCAATTTGATTTCTCCAAATGCTATCGAGATGAGTGTGTGATAATCATATAAAAAACAATATAATTGTTTTCTATATAGAACATTACATTATAAAATGTATACACAACTTGATTCTTTGTCAAATCTGGTTAAAAAACAGCAGTGGAAATTTACGCATAGAATTTCGTCCAAGGCTACACTTTGTACATTTAAATGATCTTCACCCTCCATGAGGAGGATCGATATTGAACATTCTCAATTGATTCACATTTTACTGGAAATTTCTGACTATTGAAAATTATTGTCAATTTCATTATCAAGGATAATTCTAGAATGTTACATAATAATTTGAGGTCAAACTTAATAAGATTAACGTTTTTCTGGTCATTTGAGAATTTAAGAAGCAATTATCACCTCATCATAATTAATTGGTAAAACAGGTAAAACCTTAACATTTTCTGTACCTTTCTATCGTAAAAACTTGGCACTATTTATTTGAAATTAAATATAAGCAGTAAGCTGACACCTGTTGCATACAAAGTTATTAAAAAAAGGATGACAAAGCGTTCCGTGTTTTACGAAGTGCTCGATCTAATGACTTATATACTCAAAAGTAGTCTATCATCACATGCTGCTACCTGGTTCAGAACTGAATCATAAATCAGTCATAAGCTCGACCAAAATAACACAAATGTGTTTCAAAGAAAAACATAATGTTTGTGGAATTTCTTTTTTACTTTACCATATCAAAATCGATTGAAATGATTTATAAATTACTCAAAATATCTCCGGTAAACAAAATAACGGTTCATAACTGACACAGAACTGATTAGAACTAGGGTAAGTGTACCAAATTTCGGCATAGTTGCATGCAAGCGCCAAAATCACAAGTTCAAAATGTAATATTTTTCATATAAATTGATTTTTTTGTTGATTTGTCTTAAGGAGTGTTACTTGGAACCTTGTAGACAGTTTGTCGTCTTCATTTTCTCCAAAATCATTTTAAATCCATTTTAAAATTAATAAGAATGTAAACAGCTTTGGTGGCCTATTTCGGCCACCTTCATTCTTATAGTTCCTTGGCCCTTCCGGAATCGTTCCAAAGTATTTTTAACATCTTCTCGTTTATCGAAGTTACATTTTTGTTATTTTATTGCATAGTATAATGTCTATAATATGCAAAAACTAAAAATTCATGGAAATTTGAGGACACTTACCCTAATTGAGACACAAATATGATCCTAATCGGCGGAGAAATAAACTCTCTAGAAACACTTTTATCAGATAGGTTGACAAGTAGCATGATATTCTTTCTTGAAAATCGTCTCAAATCGAAGTTTTGTTAACCTTTTAAGGACAATTGGAATATCGATGTCCCATAAAGAAAATAATTTTTCCTGACTACCTAAGGTTTTATTTCTTTTTTATTTTTTTTAATTTTTTCTTATGTTTGTACGTCTCGGATAATTTTTGGAAGTCCCCACGTCCCCAGCTTAAAATGACGAATTTTTAAATTTTATTGAAAATTCATTTTAATTATATTTATACTTCCAATTTTTTTTTAAACAAAACCGTTTTGGAAAAAGAAACTAAAATACTCCAACATAATATTTTTCATTTGTGTGGAAATTGTCAATCATTGGTATCGTCAGAAAAATTACTTAAATTTTTGGACTATTTTTGTCATTAGCGTTCATAGAGACAAAAAATACAGCGAATCAGACTCTGTTGGACTTTCCAAGGTTACATGTAAGAGTTATCATTGATTATGTTTACCAATTTCATTTTTATTGCTGATTTTCCGTCAGCGAAAACTGTCTCGTCGTTAGAGGGTTAATTATATATGGTCTCTATAAAGTTCAAGCAGTAAAATAATACAAAGAAATTTCCAATTTAATGTAATGTATTAATCTTTTTTTTTAAATATTAATTTGATTGAGAAAAACGAAAAATGTTTATTACGGCAATGTAAAAAATGTATTATTTTATAGTTATACGCAACTCATCTTACTTAAATTTATTGCGCAGCGTATGTGCAATTAGACATAGATATAAGGGGTTATAATTTGTCCTATATGGTAAAACAAAATAACTTAATAACAATTGTTCGAGAACTAAAATTCGGAAAGCATTGATGTACATCGAGTCTGTCTAGATGGATAAAATTTTATTGTAGATTATAAGTATCTTTTCTCAGTGTCTTGGCACTACTGGCGATATCCAGCTTCGTATGATTTCTTTTATTAACCTCTCCCTCATCACATTTAGCACTTCAAAATGCAATTTAATACACCTTTCATAGACTTCAATTGCAAACTTTTATTTTATGGTATTATTGAACACATTGGCAATATAAGTATTATATTTTCGCACCATCATATCACTTTTTGCAAGAACGATTTTTATTATCGATTCAATTAACACAACATTAAAGTTTATTGCTCTATTTTTTATCGCAATTTTACAAAGATGAGAATTTTGGCTTTTGCTACATCAATAAAAAACAAACACCGATATTTCCCCACATTTAATTCTTAGCTTTCCTAGGAAATATACAATACACACATATGTAGTTCATTCTGATGGTTGATATACTGAAGAGATTAATAAATGTTTTGTCACTTTCGTTACATTTAAAGTTAGCTATATAGAGGAAAAAGAGTAATTTTCGTATTGTTTTAAAGTCACAAGTTTTTTGACGTTAATTATTTATAGGGTTACGCGGGTCCGAATTTTTTGAAACCAATTTGAAAAACTATCCTTGCGGTAGTCGTAACATAAGACATCTGAAATCAAAAATTCGAATTTTTGTAAATGGTACGCGAGTAAGAATGATATTTGAAAAAAAAATGAAACTGGTATAAAGTATTAAGTGGCACAATAGGCAAGACCGTTGGATCTTAGGCGGACGAGATCTATGATCTGACTTGACTCGCAAGGTTGTGAGTTCGAGTCCCGCCCGGTGCAAGCAACCGAATGCCAGAAAAAGATATTTTCAATGTGGTAAAATTTAATAAAGCATCCACATTGCGGGGAAGGCGCTCCTGAGCGATCTACGATCAGCAGATTCTTCCAACACGAGATATACGACAACATAATTGAATTGTAACAAATATATCTCGATACGATTAGTAATCTCGATAGACTTTTAAGTTTGAGAAAATTTTCTGACTTCATGAACTACTCGTTTAATAACTATAGTAAGCAGGAATTTGTCACTGTAATGCTGTGAATTTGTCAGTAGTTACGATCAATATTTCCCATTTCACAGAAATAATATTTTATTGAATATCCCATTAAATTTACTATAATTTTTAATTTGAATATTTGTATTGCAGGTGGTGATGGGAGCATTATGTACAACTTTAGACACAACCTTGATATCGGGATGCTCAGGCAAAGCCGTACAAATGGACAGTGCCGGACGTGTTTTTGCTTCCGACCAGCGCCGTAAGTGTATTAATTACCTTTCGGATTGCCATTTGTGTAGTCATATTAATGTTTATTCGCGAAGCTCAAGGCAATATGCTCTTAACACTATCATTAATCCTTCCACAATGTAAAGTACTCTTTTGCTGTATTCATATAATATACAAGGAGAATGAAGTGGAATATTTTCAAGGAGGAATTTCACTTTTTCTCATTCTCACTTGAGAAGACTTTCTTGAAAAATAATGTTTAAAAATCATTATTTTGTGTAGTTCGGAGTTTAGTTTATTTTGAGTAAACATAACTAGTTCGTTGGTCAGAAACTTATAGACTGGTATGTTTAAACAGTGAGACAAACCGTGACAGATTTGTATACTTAGTACCAAACATAATATTGAAGCTATGTAAAATTTCGGTAAGGGTGTTAAAAAAAATTGTAATTCCGTTCCCTGGTGTTTTTCTATCCAATCAACTTATTTTTTTTTCGGTTCTTTTGATAAGCTTTATTTTTCTAGGATATCACTAATTTATGTCTTTACCCGTTTACAGGTTTGGCTAATCTTAAATTTATACATAATTACACATTTATTGATTCATTTAATTAATGAATTTGTTTTGTAAGTACATAATTGTTTTAGCATGGGAAAAAATCTTACCTGACTTTACTAGATTGATGTAAAATATGCCGTTTCATTATGAATAATCACATAAAGTAGCTCTAGGCAAGGTTTAGGGTCATTCAGATTCAATTTTATTTATATGGGTTCAGTAGATTTTAGCCAATTTTACAATACCCCACATCGAGAGTCTGACATTCTCGAGTTGCATTTCATCTTATTATTTGTATTGTATACGTTAATTGGAACTGGAGATTAAGTGATACTTTCGTATCATTTAGTGTAATTCTTTCCACGAACTGTAATAATTCATTCTCACAAATTCCACATTTCGGGGAAAAGAAGAATGAAGAGAATTTATAATCAATTATAGGGCTAAATGAGGGTGGTCCTTTTTTGCCTGCAGAACAACAAATCAGAAAAACTCTTGACAAGATATGATTATTTTTTGTAAAACTAATATTCTTAAAAAAAAATTAACATATAAAGCACAGTTTGTTTATTTCTGATTTTCTCTTAAAAGTTGTCACGTTTCATTTCTGCTTTTTTTCTTAATTTTTGGTGAATTGGCTTGCATTTTTGTTTTGGCTCCTCGTATTTTTTAAGATTTCGTGCAAAGAAAGAGAATGGGTGAAAAAAGACAATCTCGATGGTTCTTGCTAATACTTTAGCCGCCTTCTAATTAAAATGTTCATAAAGACGTTAGCAGACATCCCCAAAGAAAAAAAAAAACACACACATCTAAAATATAAGGCTTTTATTCCTTTTAAAATCACACAAATTGGAACAGTTTTAGATCTAATTATTTTTCCAGCCACTCAAACAAAAATGTTCCATTGATTCTTTAAGATCTGTGCTTACAGTATATATACAACCTGTGGCAAGTATTATGTATATTAAAATATTGTCAACAATATAAAAATTTGATTCCCTATTCAATATAATTCAATTTTTTAACAAAGAATTTGGTAAAAAAAATGAGTAAGGTACTTTTAAACAAGTTCAATGTAGTGGAAAGATAAGAAAAATATACCCATACCCTCCTTATTTTCATCACCCTTATAAAATTCAATTGATTTTATTTTGTGTTGAAAGGGGAGCAGCATACATTCGTTCATCGCTGTATTAGGTGAGATTCCGAATATTCTTCTAAAAATTTCGAGTCATTCTGATTCTCCCTGATTGAATATGAATAAATTCTGAGGATATAAATAGAAAAGTGATGATAATTTCCTCTCAACCTGTATCTTTACTCTGCAATTTTAAAGACTCCATTTTTGTTATCATCATGGCTCCACCTTTAATGCCATTTGTCTCAAGAAGTATGTTACTTGTAGGCCTAAGATTTTTCGATAAAAAATAACATGATCCACTCACTCGAGAGTTTCGAGCCAAAGGAAGTCGTTCGATTCTATTTGACGGATCTTGATAAACATCTTCTAAAGTATTGGCGGTTGTGAAAAACTTTATAAGAAAATTAAAATAAAACTATAATTCTAGCATTGGCACGTCTCTATTTGCGTTATACTTTTAATGTGTCTGCTACAGGGTTAAAAAGAGTTAATCGAAAAAAAATTTATACATATATCGTCTCCTCAAAATGAAACTGTCCTAAGTGCATTTAATTTGTATTAGCATTTGTTGCTAATGACGCATCATGAAGCGTCGTTTGCTACGATTACAGATACAAAGAAAATGCAGTTAGAACAGTTTCATTTTGAGGAGACGATATGTATATTTCGGGTCGAGATTTTCCACACGATAGCGAAATAGGGCTCGGCTGGTGGATTCCCTTCCCGTTTTCGCGGGAAATTCATATTTCTCGCCTATCGCTCCAAGCAAGGCTTCTTACTGTCGGTATAGTTATGTTGCCTGCCGTGTGGAGGATTGGTTGATAGGCGACACTGTTAGTCAGTTATAGTAACATGGCCTGGAAAAGTTCGGATAGAGGAACAGAGCTGGGTCGCTGCCGGCAATTAGCCGGCAGCGAAAGACTTCAGACCTAAGGTTTAGCCCAACTCCCGATGGTCTCGAAATTCAAAATAGCAACCAAATTTTTTGATTTTTCAAAATTTAATGGATCACTTGCACATGTTGACCAATCTTAAGTGATAATATTTCATTAAATTAATAAATTAATAAATTGGCTAAGCCTTAGATCTGAAGCCAGTATAAGCCTTGGTCTCTATATAAAGAAATCTATGCTCTTTTAGGGCAAAAACCTGACTACAATAGGGGGAGGTGGGGCTACATTGTTATACGTTTTTTCGCATATTTCTAATGGAAACTGGGTTTTAACATGATGTAATTATAATAAACAAAATAACTGTGGATGTAAATAAAGTAATTGCATGGTCCAGTTTCATTTAGAAATAGGCGAAAAAGTCGTATAACAATCTAGCCCCACCGCCCAAAGTAGCCCCATCTCTCCATATATATATATATGTAAATATTTCTTGATTCAAATTAGAAAATATTACTTCAAAATGATATAATGCTATATTATTTACATATATACACATACATATATTACATACATACAAAGAAGCTTGCCATTCATAACTTTTTTCATTTACTAATACTCAGAACATTGGATAAACTATAATAAAACTTTCGCACCTGAAACACATTTAGTTCATATTCCCTGCAACTTTATGAGTGTGAGAATTTGTGCTAATGGCAATACAGTAGAGTCTCTCAAATCTGAATCTCTCAAATTCGAACGCCGTTTGGATTCAAAATGTCAATTGTGAGGTTATGTTAGAAGGTCGTATTCTTGGTGAATGAAAATCATATTTATGTGTTTCTTCCTGAATGTTTACATACATTATGGTCGTGTAAAATGAAAAGGAAGTATGTTACCACTAAGACTTGCGAGAAAGTACGGGAATTTGATTCAAAGTACAATTTAATCTCACACAAATTTCGTTAGTTTTGAAAAAATCGTTCGAATTTGGGAGGTGAGAAATGTCAAAAATACCCCCCGAGCGTTCGAATTTAAGAGACTCTACTGTAATACCTAAATGTACAGGCTAAAGGGGCGAAAAAATACTTTCGTTTTTTCAGTGAATAGAATACACTATATAGTGAAATAGTTTAATCAGTAACATAAAAAAAACAAATAAAATTGTGAAAAAAAATTAAAAGAAAATAGATGAATGAAAAGGTGTGAATCATTATCATGCTATAGAAGTGTGAAAATCTTACTTTTCAGAAAGTTTTCAAACACATCTGCTAATGCCGCAATATTAGGTTTTAAATGCAATGCATACTTCAGCAGAAAAAAAGCACGTTGATTTCGAATTTATATGAGTTTTATGTTTGAGTTTATGTAGCGTAATTAATACAACAATATTGTTGCCGGCTCTTGTATGACTATGAAATCCCAGAGTATCCGTTGATTGTATTTCTCAGTAAGGTGTTATATTTAGTTCCACGTGACGAAAAAAATAGGTTTCTCACATAGTCACTTTAAACCAGCATCTTATCTTACTCTTGAAAACTGTGCAAAATTATTGCCTTGAAGGCATTTCCTAAAAATGAGTATGAGGGAAGGAAAAAAATCCAGCTTTCACAAAAATGGACACTGAACTAACATCGGTGGAGGTGAAGGTAAAAAAAATGGCGACACGTAAATCAAATACAATTCCGAACGAAAAGAAAACAATTCAAAATCGCCATGGGATATCATAAAACGTTGTTCATTTTAGGTACAACTAAATTGAATTGTAGGTATATGGAGTCTGTGTGTCACTCTCTCACTCTTTTATACAAAAATTTCATGTAGCAAATGCAAGAGATAATTTATGTGCATATGTACAAACATTAATGTTGCTTAATGTGCTAAGAAAGCAGTCCATTCATTTAAAATCTACTTATTGTCATCATATTGTTACTCTCTAAATTAGGTACTCAAAAACGCACTAAATAAAAATGCATCTATATCTAAGAAGATTCGTATGATTATAAAGAATTGAGGTGGATGTAAAGAACGACAACCGGAAAAAATAACTTTTGTTCCATACAATAAATTTAAATTTGCGAAATGAAAAAGTGCTGACACTGAATAATGCTGCTTTAAAAGGATTAAAATGGTTTGGACATAAATTAGATTATGAGAAGGCCACTTTAATGTCCTTCAGTTATACAAGAATATAATTTTTGAAAATTTATGTTTGCTCTTTATATTGAGATAGATTCTAATAATAATACTAATAATAAATAATACTGTTGAATAATAAGTAATAAAATAAGAACCATTTTATAATTATTATTATTATAAAATGTGACTGCACAAAGCAACGGAAAATATTACAATTTTTTTGGTTTGGTCAACATTAGCTAAAAAACATATTATTAGTAAATATAATGAGTTTTAGTCAGTAAGTTATTTAACTTTAATCGACTTAAAAAGTTGGTCTAATTCATTTAACTCAATATATCTGATTTACCTATTTTATCTTATGCTCAAGACACACTTACGACTTAAGCCAAGCGACGGCATAGCATTATTGTAATCAAAATAATGATCAGATAACATATCCATCAGTTTCTGACTAATCCGTTCCTTGGATTAAGCAGAAAAACGGCTTAGTTAGTGGGAAACTATTCGGAATTTAGTCAAAACATTATTTTGATTAGAATTACATTAAGCCGTCTCTCGGCTTAAGTCATAAGTGTATTTAGGGTATTGGCATTTAACGATGTGAGATTAGGATTTGTTTATTACTTGTCAATGTTTCAATTTTTTTTTCTTTTTTTTAATGAGAAAAAATATGCTAAGAAATTTATTTCGTTGTAAAAGTATCTATATATGCTCATACTCAGACATAAACTTGAACATACACTTAAATTTATTACATAAACTAATTGATATCGTCAAACTGTTCATTTTATTAAATATAAATTTTAAACATTTCATCATAAAATTGAGAATAATGTCTTTTACGTGCAACAAATTTATAATCTGTATATTTTATGAGTGATACGTTTTAGTTAATAACTGACAATAGAGTTAGCGCCACTGTAGTGGCCAAGGATTTACAGTATTAATATATGTTCATTGGTTACCAAATCCATAAAACTCTTACCGCCTTGAAGAAGATTCAAAATATAATATTCCATAAATTTTCTCTTGACACTTATTGGAGTTCTCGGAAGTGCTGGTTATATTTCTTTAGTAAAAAAAATATTTCGAATCTTTTCAAAAAGTTGTTCAAAGACCTCTCAAATATATTAGCACTTCCGAATACAAATTTAAACATAGGTAGTTTAAAATTAAGAACAGTAAGAAAAAGTAAATAATTTTCTCATAGTATGAAAAATTGATAATATATGTTACTTTTCAGTCTAAGATCTCGTTATAACTTCAAATGATGATTTTTTTGAGCGTTTTGAATGTCTTACTTCGACTTAATACCATATTGACGTCCATATATCTTGTCGAGGTGTGGCAAGTCATATGATTCTTTTTTTTTTATATTCGAGCATATGTTAAAGCATATTTCATGAACGATGGCACATTTTATAGTTACTATAATTTTTATTAATTTCGAATGAATGTTCCCTGTTAACACATATACTTATATTTCCATAGAAATTGTAATTAAGATGTTAAGAGAAAGAGCAGAACGAAAAAGACGTTAAGTTTGGCATCTAACATCAAGGGTGATCTCTCTTACAAAGCAGAAGTATCTCACTCATAGTAAATATGTACAAGATATCCAGAAAGATACTCGTATCATCTTCCGTCAATAGTCCATAAATGACTCAACAATATAAAATCCATTAAAAATTGCATTGACTAGTGAATACTATACCTGAAGCACATTGTAGGTGTAGCAAACACATCATTTTAGGCATAGCTCTCACGCAGCCACTTAAACCATATTTATACGATGCTCGAAGGTGTAGCGGATATAATTTGAAGTATTATTTTTTTTTTTTGGGATGAAAAATAGTAATCTCTCTATTATATGCTGGCCTAAACGCTTCGCATATGTATGTATTACTGCATCAATCGTGGATAGTATGAGAGAAATCTGCCTAATTCATGATCATATTGTTCAATAATGTCTCTATTTAATTAAATTTCTATTTTTAAGTGTTATGTATATATTTATACATGGTGCTTTAAATTGCATCTTTGCTCTGTCCTCTGTGGTTTCTAAAATCACAGAGAGTTGGCCAAGCAGCAAAGAGATGTTCGAGCAGAATATTTTAGTTGCATGTGAGTATAAACGCATTTAATACAATAATGAGCTCGGCGACCTTTTGGCACATAAATGATAATTCTCCTACTTTACTCAAGCGAAAGAAACTGGTTTTATCAATTATATCTATACTGATTTAAAATTGGATCATTATTTGTTATAGAGCAGAGAACGGCTGCATAAATCGTGAATTTCCCTTTCAATTTTAAAGATTTTAAAAGGAGATGGCAAAGTGTCCCAGCATTGCGGAATGCTCGAACTCATGAGATAGAGCTTTCTGTAAATTATCTTTTTCCGTTTGTTTTGGGTATAGTTTGTACCGGTTTATGAACGGTTAATTTCATTCGCACATCGAAAACCAATTTTGAACTAGAAAATTGGCTAAGAAATAACACTTAAGCGCAAATAAAACGGAATAATCGAGAAAAATAAATCAATTACCATTACTTGACCAATTAGAAAAAACTGATAAGAAAATTGAGTTGATAAGAAAAGTCCAGATCTTTCCAAAAAATCCAAATCCAATCAAATAGGTTAAAAATGAGCCCTCCAAAGTGATGGACCTTCAATATTTCCAAATGGCGAATTTTCCGGTCGTAGGTATGTTTGGACGATATGTTTGTCTGGACTACCTCTAAAATATATCCGAAAATCATTGAAAAACCTTAGACCAATTTTAAGGAAAACCAAAAAACATGGTTTTGGAAGGGCGAAGGGGTGTGCGGAAAAAACGTCTGGACATATTGTTTTTTTTTATTGGGGGTCATCGAAGACCGGAAGTTGATATCTTTTACTGTTTAAGCTGCAGAGCGGTGACAAGTTGGAGAAACCGATTATATTACTATTCTCTCTTTGAGTTTTTTCAGAAATTTTTTTTCAGTTTTTCTTACAGCAACAATTGAGAAGTCAATAACTTGAATCAAGCGCCTGGCAAGTTGGCCTTTTTATATGGAGCCATTTGAAGCCAATTCCTAAATTGATCTCGGACTCAGTTCACAGTGCTTCAAGGAAAAAATTTATTTAAACAAAAATTTAGTATATTTATCCCTCCATACGGAAAGGTATCTTATAATACAGAAAAACTTCTCACTTTTTAAATATTTAGCATAACGATCACGAGTGCAGAAAAATTCCCATACGCATTGTATGTGAAAGTAAGAAATTTGCTTCAACTTTGAAGGCCACTCGCTGGGGACTAGACTTGAATAGTTTTATACCCACCACCATTGGGGTTGGTTCGGTTACATTTTAGAATCTTATATAAGAAATACTATTATTCTTGAATGTTCCATAAGATTTTTGAATGTATATTAATTTTCTTCACCTAATTAGAATTAGAGAGTTTAGTAGCTACAATACATCTCTACATTACCTTTTTAATTATTCTGATATTATATTTAGAGAAATACTAGCTATAATTATAATACTAATTCAATTGTAATTTTTGATATTACTAATTTTCATCGCTCAGATTTTGCAAAGAAAGAGAGCAATCTCTATGTTTCTATTACTTGAAATTTCTATTTCCATTTCTTGAGGAACTATTTTTGACATAACTTGGCGAATTATATGCTTTCTGAGACATAATATCACTGATTTTAACCGTTTACGTAACCGTAACTAGATCTAAAAACTAAACGGTGAGAGACAGCGATTAAAATGGTCTTCGAAGTACGGATGCCCCAGCACAAAGTTAATATTCGCTTCGCATCATATACATGACCTTAATTATTTCTTTTCTTTACATCTTTTCTATCCCACCCTAACTAAGTAACGAATTGGAGCATTTAGCAAAACCACAACGTTTTCATACCCCTTTTAATGGTTAATTTTAGAACATATTTTAATGTAAAAGTTTTGTTTTACTAATGTTGTTACTAGTATGAGTTATAAAGTAAAATTTCCGTAGTATTTATATGGCAATCACAATTTTGTACAAGTATAAAAAAAATTGCAGTGCTTCTTTTTCTCGCTCAGTAGTTTATTCTATGTTTACACAAATAAATCGAAATAAAGTACAGAGAAAATCAATAAAATAAGCACGAGAAGGAAATGCCATCTTCAAAGTCATTTCATCCCCGGTGGCAGTACCTAAAATGAAAAGGTATAGCTCAGAGCTGTTATGTTTTCTTAAATGTATTTACATGTTTGAAAGGTAAAGTGTTGCCAAAAGGATTGCACCATTAAGTAACTTTATTTATAAATGTACATACATCGACTTCTCCTCTATGTAGAATAACGTGATGGTTCATGAAGTTCAATTGGCGTTATTCAATTGTTGAAAATTTATACTAGTAAAGTTATTTGTTCATGTGCACCCACAACAAAAAATCTATAGGTGAATATGACAGGTGGTTGTGTCATGTCACTTCAAAGCATGCAGTGTTCACTCAAAATTTAAAAGATAATCGGTATCTACAAAAGAACATGCTGATATATATATATATATATATATATATATATATATATATACATATATATATATATGCAGTTAATATTCTAGTGATGCAAGTAAGTGATTGACTTCCCTTCTTCGGTATACACACCGAAGAAAGAGTCGATTAAACGGATTGAATTTTTAGTGCTTCACTCTTTATTTACATTATAATATTTCTTCTCAAAGATTTTGTTTAGTCTCCACCGTGGTATAATGGAAAGAGCAGAACGAAAACAAAAAGTGGAATGTCGTCTGGCCTAGTTTAAAGTTTATTGACACCCATGCATTATAAACTGAGCATAGCTCTGAAAATTTTAATCCCAGATATCTTTATAACAATATATAAAATAGTTTTGAATCGACTTTTTTTTTATAAGTGTTCCATCATCTATTTTGATACAGAAACTTCCGCGTTTAATACTTACTACACATTTCGTTCCTTTTATCGCTATACAATTGCTCAGGGTACCCTACCTTATTGGTATGTGATGAGAAAAAAGAGTCATGTGCCTATCAATTATCATTTCTAGTCTCGACATGTATAGTGGTGATGAGTATATAATGTTAGTAAGTCCTTTCACAATACAAGTGAGAAGAATTTTTTTCTCTTTCCAAAAATTTCTCAGACGATATATCAAAATGTTGTTGTAATCCTGTCAGTAAATCTGTCTTAGCTGTCGGATCGACTCACTTTTTCTAGCGCCTTTCTTCAGGCCACAGTCAACAAAAATGAAGCAAACAATTAATCACTTTTAATCCGTCGTAAGCTATAAGTTAAAGTGTCATAAGTTGGGGTACTATTTCATTAATTGTTAATTCCATCGTTATATATTATTTCCAATATTATATGTCACAAAATGTTTATTAATTTAATTTACTTTAATGCGGCCCTGATAACCCACAAAACCTAAATCATTAATTTTAAGAACTAGGGCTAGGGTATTATGAATTCCCACTACCCAACCAACAGACACATTCAATAAAACAAAAAACTTTGCTTTAATTTATAATTCAAAATAACAGAATTAGCAATATACATAAATAAATATTCTCTAATTGATTATAAATTTTTTTGATAGTTTATCAATACATGGGAAAGATTCTTGATCTTAACCAACTCGGAATATTTGTTAATTTAACTTGGATAACAATTTCGAGAAGGCAATGTACAATTTTTAGTAAAACTTTCGTATAACTGTTACTTTCACATTTAAATTAAAATAATATAAAATTTGACAAATTGAGTAAAAAATTGTTTAATGATATCACACTGTCATCCATAGATCTCTCTTGACTTGATCGGTTATTCAAAATCCGATGTTATTTTTTGCCCGGTAATTAACACAAGTATTCTGTTATATTATTGCGATGAAGACATGTCTTGTTACTTAATAATATCATATCTCTATAGTGAAACCTCTCATGAAATGCTAAATAATATGAAAAGCGCATGCGATTAACAAACAGCATGTCATAGAATTATGCATTTGGCCAATAACACAGAGACTATAATATCTATGTTCTCGAAATTAAAAAACGAAACATTTTGACTGTGACGGTTCCGAGTTTTCTTGGAACTTCCAGTATTCTTTACCGAAATTTTTTAATATCTACTGCATTAGGATTCCGTCTAAGACAATTTCCCGACACACATTGTCATTCTCAGCGAACATCAAATACTAACCGATTTCAATTCATCTGAAAATATTTGTATTTTCAGCTGAATTCTGCTAATCCTAAACGAAAATTCGTGAGGTAGTGCCATTTCCATATATTTGGTTAGCACTTTTTGTTGGGCGATTGCTATATAAATAAACAAAAATAACCCGGACTGTATTTTCGGTGTTTATGAAATTATTTCGATGAAATTTTATTATATTATTTCTAACATCGAGACCTTCTTAAATCTGTCCCCACTCCACCCTATTGTACCATAAGCCTTACTATACCGAAATTGACTGGACTTTACCAGTTCACCAGTTCACCAGTTGTAGATCTCGGTCTCAGAAACATATCTCTCGGAGTAATATAAGGCTAAGAAGTAAAGAATCATATCGAACAAATTGATTTTGGCGGCCGAAATGGATAAATTTCGCTTTACACGATTCTTTACTCCTAAAATTCAACTCAAAATCGAATTTTCACGCATTCCAAGTTCCAAGCACCCCGAGTTACAATCACTTCAAGGGTGCATGCAAAGAATCTCAATTATACCGTACGTTTATCTGGACTTATCACTGGTTTTTGAGAAGTATACACGAACATTGATTTTATTTCCTAATTAAATGTATTATTTTGAAACATCACACATTTCTAAAACCGTGCAAAAGTAAAAAAAAAAATCTGTAATATATTTTTTTTTTAATTTTGCATGTAATTCTTTACAGATTTTGGTAGTACAATATTAATAAGAGTAAAAATTGAGTGACACAACGATTAAAAAAAAACTTAAATTTACATTTAACCTAAGTTTAAAACCTGCAACCATAAAGCGTTTATGCTAACAAAAAGCAATAACTCTGTCTAGCCCTTTTCATAATTCCATCAAACTATTCGCACAAAAGGAAACGAAATGGGATTTACTTCCTAAGACCCCACAATTTGACAAATATTGCAACAATTCTTGCTGAAAGGGACCTCAATATGCCTTATGTATGAGTTCAAATGAATGCACTACTGTAAATAGGCCCTAACAGATGGCTCAAGGGGCATAATATGGCACTTTTTTTTCTAACCTTTTTGTCCAGTATGAGTCAATCTTCTGCATCAAAAGGTTAACAGCGAAACAGAGATGTCACAGAGATAGTGTGAATAATCTGTCTATAGTGTGAGGATTTAGCCTGAGGTGCATTTTTTATCACCTTAAAAACCACATTCAGCCGAAAATTGCATATAATTTTTCGCCAACAAATTGAAATTTAATTTACGTGGTGGATCACGCAATGTTTGGCTGAAAATGCCGTGGTTGGAGCCCTTCGTGGCGCTCAAAGAATGTAGTTGTCTCAATGTGAAAATGTAAAATTATTGACTTCAATAAACTCAAGCCCTGCTGATGCCGTGCACAAGGATCCAAATGCAACAATCACATATTTGATGTGTGAAAGAAGGTGTGCAAAGAAAAGAAATAA
>NC_077222.1:44592004-44660752 GCF_024763615.1 Phlebotomus papatasi | reverse complement strand
TATCTTCCTAAGAACGCATGATTTATGTTATAAAATTGCATATAATGGTCTTTCTAAAGCTTTATTATAGAAGTATTTGGTTAAAAATTATCCAATTTTGTGGGAACTTAATATAAAGTGACCGAGATCTACAAGATGGTATGGTCGCCATCTTGATTGACGTTTCTGTCCGCCATTTTGAATAACTGTCAAAACAAAAATCTCATCCGATTGAGCTGAAATTTTAGTATGTTCTAGCTGATGTCAAGGCCTTTTCAGAACATAAAATCCAACCTAGGTCAAGTGATTGTCTGGATATAGGGGCTCCAAGTTCAAAATTTTGACATTTTCATGAATATAGAACTACAGGGAGCTTCTTTTATCAAAACCATCACAAAAAAGACAGCGCTATCGTTAGGAGATGAGATCTAACAAACAAACAATAAGAAAAGTAATGTTTTTGTTTATAACAGTGCATTATTTGAGAATCTTAAAAACTGTTTTCGCAAAGATGAAAAATAAAAAATTAGTTAAATGCGCTTTTCGTTTATTTTTTTTTTCAATTATGTTAGAGTAAATAAATATATAAAATAAAAGTCTCAACCATTTTTAATAGTTACTGAGGCATTTCGTTTAGGTTTAAAATATTGAATATTAAAAAATAAAGACCGCCAAAATATGAGTATTACAAAATTTTAAACTTTGAGCCTCTGTATCAAGGTAAATACGTAACGTAGACTGGAACATAGATACGTTTTGAAAAGGTCTTGACGTCAGCTACAACGTACTAAAATTTCAATCCGATCGGACCAGTTTTAGGGTTTGACAGTTATTCAAAATGGCGGACAGAAACGTCAAATCAAGATGGCGACCACGTCATCTTATAGATCTCGTGCATCTTACCCTTAGAACTGAAGATCTTCATTGTCGTTTATTATCAGAAATAGTTGATTTTTTAGTATTTATTAAAAAGTGCAAAGTCACCCGCACCTTATCCCCAGTGCAAGCCTTTTTTCTTGATTTTTTTAAACATAGTAAAATTTTATAAAATTAATGTTAGTGGCACAAAATATAAGATAGATACCTACCTATGTACCTATTATGTACAACCTAAAAAAAAGTAATTTTGCATATTCAGAAAACAATTATTGTGCATTGGTGTTCCAATCATTTTTAAACTAAAAGTGTTAAAATCATTAAATTCAATATTTCAGGCAGATATTGTATTTAAAATCCAAAAGAATTATCTTTTCGAAAGATTTGATTTAAAAGTCAAGACTCTCTCAAAACCGAATTGACAAGCATTTCGAATTTATACAGATAATCGTGCTAATACCGGCATTTTCTTAGACTTTTCAGCCAATTCAAACAAAATTGGTGTTAGGTGTCTTTAATGGCCTCTGCACACTAAACAAATTTATGTCTATATTGAATGGTTTTTCCTACACAAGCATAAGAATTTGCTTCAATATGTCCATAAATTTCTCTAGTCTGTAGAGGCCACAAAACACAACAAGCTCTAGTAAGACCTAATATGGAATAAGTTTTTTTTCTATTGTAAGCATAGTGTATCTATACTTTGTGGGTTAGAATAATTTACGAGTGGCTATCATTGACCGTTTGATCAACATATTGATAAATTGACAAACATTTTTGTAGCACTCAATATTGCTAAATTATGATAAAATATGCCGTACATAATGAAAAGTCGTGAGTTCATATTCATAATGCTTTTTTTTTTGAAGAGCTCGAATAATAATTATTGAGAAAAGGCTTTTTTTCGTACACTAGACTTAGTATATTATGTTTTATTACAGAATTTGTAGAACAGTTATATTAAATTTATACCCCGCTATGAAATTATATAAAATCGTTATGTATGACCCTTGTTCCCTTCCTGCTACTTACCAGCTCAATAATTCATTCCTCTGTAGAAGGTGTTCTTTTCGGTATAAACAATATTGCCCTTAATTCTGCCCCTGCGTATGATTACCATTTTATATCCGCCCCTTAAAAAGAAATATTCCAAGTATTCACTTTCGCATTTATTATCTAATTGAGATATCAGTGCAATCTGATTGAGTTTTCGGATATATGGAGAGCACAAAGAGGTGAAAATGTCATGAAGATTTGCATAACAAATTACAAATATTTTCGCACTTTCTGCGTGATGATATCTATTGGCTTATGTCTTCAAGTTGTTAGCAGTCGAAGATATTGTTTTGTTAAGAGCATCTTCGTGGAATTTGCTTTCGCATCACCAAACACCACGTATCTTACATTTGATGGCAATCTCGTGAAGCTAACTAAATACCATGGTTGTGTTTTCATTTGCTCAAGAGTGCGACAACATTCACTCAAAGACAACGCGGTAGCGAAGTGTAAGGCCATTACCTACTTTATTTTATTGGATTTGATCATTTACACCAACATTTACTACCGCTGGATGCAAATTGATTTCTGAAATGTAGGAGACGATTCAAAATGGAAGTGCAACTAAAGGATTGAGGGAGATTTTCTTATGATGAAACAAGTTCAATGTGCTATATTTCTTCATAGTTGCTTTACTCATTTTATTCTAGACATTCTCCCTTTCTGAAATAATGACAAAATCCGGATTCGTCACAACTTTCTGATCACGATGGCGCGTTTCTTGACAATTTTTAATGGTTAGACCACACAACGATGCTTAGCGTTTTATTTACATTTTTTCTGTCTCTAATGTTAATATTTTGGAGGCGCTCAAAAACTAATGTCACTTTATCAAAGTTTAAAGAGGAATAACAGAAAATATAGAAGAAATCAATAAAAGTAGAATTCCTCTGAGTCATCCCTAGAGACTGATCCATTTAGTCTTCGTCACAGTTTATGTCGCGCGTGTTTAGTTGAAATATACTTTGTTGTATTTTTCTCAGAGTCTCAAGAAGAGTCAATAAAATTTCTCACGATTTGAACCTCGTAAAATGTACTTTTCTAAATTTATTCTTATTTCGTCATTAGTTCATTAGATACCTAATTTGGTTGTTTTTGGCAAAATTTTCGTGAGCCCCGCTTTTGTATGCAGTAGAATATTTATGATCAAATGTGTGATGGATCAATATTGCCATCAAATCAATCAATTTTGTACGAAGATTGCACATTTAGTTAGTTGATTGATTTATTGATCAGGACGACAATTGATACCTTTGTTGGCCAAATTAGATGAGAGAAATGCTTTTGCCACACTTTCACGACGAATTATGAAATAATAGTTAGCTTAGGGATGATTGAATTTTATCACACGTTATTGCACACAGTGAGTATATTAAACACATACACGTATATATATATATATATATACACTATATATACATATATATAGTGAGTTTTTATGTAATAAAATCTTTTGAAAAAAAATAATGAATAAAATGGATTGACTAAGGTAATTTATCGTTTCTTAAAACAATGAATTCAATAAACAAGTGTAGTTTGTTATTCTTTTTGATCAATAAAAAAAATATTTTCTTTCAAATAAGCACAATATAAAGTTAAATACGATCCCATATGTACTATTGTTATTAGGCAAAACACTATACCATTGATATTAAAGTAAGTTGCGTTGCGACAACGGGAAATATTTAATCAAACCCGCCGCCAAAATGGGAGGTACAGCAAAAATGAGCGATTTCCGCCGTTTATGAGACAGTGTTGTGATTCAGCATTAGACTATCATATACTACTGGTCAATTCCCACAGAACTTTAATTAAGTCACTAACCACAAATATGCAATGAAATGACTTGATAATTAAAATGCAAGTGAAGAGCAATACCTCAGATATTTCTTTACTGTTGTTTTGGATGCTGTAAAATTCTTCATTAGCTCTTCTCTCAAATGTACAAACCATATAAATGCATGTATGAAAATGTTCATAAGGTTCAAAACCACACGACAAAACCTGATTGGTATGTTATGATGGAATGTGAAATAGCATTTTTAAATGACACATTTTACTGCGACATTCGTCAATAGAGACGAAGAAGAAAAAGCTAAAAGTGCTAAATGCACAAAGATTCTTCCTTCATCTCAAAGTCAATAGCAACAGCATGGAAATGTGAAGAGGTGAGAGGAAATTTACTTGAAATTCGACAAATACACGAGTGCACTGGAAGAAAGTGTAATTTATTGTGTTTCTTTTAATAAAACATAGAAGACGTCTTCATCTGTGCAATGAAGAGTTGAGTTGATCAGCAGTAAAAGAAGTTAGAGTGATTCATCATGCGGCAGAACAGCAGAAAATTATAATTAAATTACTTCGAGGAACTTCTTCATGGATTAGTTTAAATTTTTAATAATTGCGTTTAAAAAGAGATTTGCTTGCAAAATAAGTATATAAATTCACAATTCTAGGAAATCTTCAAGCTCCTGACACATTGTTTGTGCTCTCCAACATTGACAGGTAATTTAACCAACTAATTTATAGCTTAAATGCTGAAACACGTTAAATAGTCTATTATTTTTACTACTAAGCCATAATAAATTAACTTGATGTGGTGGTTTTAACCATACATGTTCAAAAGCATGATTTCAACCCTTATATTCTTATTATGAAATTGAGAGGCAGACTATAGTAGAGCGTGTTGAAGTTACAAATTTGTTGTGTACTTGTTGTTGAAAGAGATATGAAAAGGGACAGATAATCCTAACCGGCTTATGTAGGTGAGATTCTTAACGTGAGCTAACTCGGAGTGCATGCAAATTCGTGAAATTATACAAATTTTGTATTTAAACCAAAATATCAAGGATTTGGATGAACTGGCACAAAAGTAATATATGGGTGAAATGTAGACCAGAATGTACTCTATAATTTTCCTATAGAACATGATCTCATCGATTACTCAGAAGCCAAGATAAGCGAGGTTTTTTGTTTCTTAACTCGTTTTTTCATCCAGAGTTCCCCAAGTAGTCATTTGTTGAACTTCAACTATATCAAAGAATTGTTGTCTTTTGTGGGACTTTCCATTTAAAACCCTATTTTAAGTGTCTTGGTGGAGTAGAGGCAGTCAAATTGGCATCTGAGTGATTTCAAAGCGTTATTATGGGAAAAATCAATTTTTTCACACTTAAACGGCAAAATCGGAGTGATAGCGTAGTCTGAGCGGAAAATGATGTATGGACGAAATGTAGAGACAAATGTGCTCTACAATTATGTCGAAGTAATCATCAAAATCGGTTCAGCGACAGTCGAGATAATTGAGGTTATGTGATATTGAAATTGGTTTTTCGACTGTGGCGCCCCTAGTGTTGGTCCCACGAAGTTCAAATATTCTAGAAAGTTGTAGAATTTGGTGAGATCTTTCTTTTAAGCCCTCATTCATCAAAATCGGTCAATAGAACCGGAGATATGATTTTTTGAATTTTGTGAACTTTGACCCCTCATATCTCCGGTTCTGTTTTAACCACAGCGCACATTTGCACCATTTTGGAAACGTCCTAGACTGGACTATAACATGCTAAAATTTCATTTACTTGCACAATGCCGTTTTTGAGAAAAATTACTTTGAATTTCGATGAATTTTGACGCTATCACAGCGCCACCTGTGGTGACTTTTTGAACTTCCACCTGAAAGTGCTCATCGAGACGAAACCAAAAAGGTAAAATTTAGGCCGCTATGTTAATTAGAACCGGAGATAGAGGCCGGTCAATGTTCGAACTATGACCCCTTATAGCTCGGTTCAGGGGTTATGGATCGACTTAAGGTTTTTTTTGTTTGATAGGTATAATCAACGGCTACAACATACTAAAATATCAGCCCGACTACATAAGGAATTTTTGAGTTATTTAACTTTTAAGATTTAAAAATTTTCTTTTTAATAATAGCGCCCCTAGCGGTGGTTTTATGAACTTGCGATGTTAGAAGGAGAAGTGGAATTTCATGAGGGCTTTCCAAAAAGCCCTCATTTTTTAAATTCTGACAATTAGAACCGGAGTTATGGCCATTTTAAGAAATTTTTTTTGGACCCTTATAGCTAGGGTCGGGGGACCTTAAGTTTAGTATTGATGGAAAGCTCTAAGGCCCAGCTATAATATACTAAAATTTGAGCCCACTCGATGCCATAGGGGCGGAGCTATTGAGAAAACAAAAAAGGGGGGTATTCAAAATGGCGGAAGGAGGGGTGGGGGGTGGGGGGTCAATGCACCAAGTTGCAATTTTCATGCGATATATAACCTTTGCCGAAAACCGCAAGTCGATATCTTTTTTAGTTTAGGAGCTATTAAGCTCCAAAGAGCGGCCGGACGGCCGGCCGGCCGGGAACTTAACTTAGCCCCCCATATATTCGTGATCAGGAAGTGGCGAAACACATTTTGGCCAAGTTTGAGGTCGATCGGACGACATGAAATTTTGTTAGGATTATAGTAGGTGAGAGTTAAGAATCTCACCTAATATACTGCAACTTATGGAACACTGCTATAGAAACCAATAATAATTTTTCTATTTAATCAAAATATTAATTTGATCTAAACTTTATAATGAAGATCACATAAAGAATCACATGTCTTTACTCTGTGAATTTGAGGGTAAGCTCGCAAAAAGCAATCTCGGATTGCTTATAACTCGATATGATTGCAAATGGTCATCAACGCTAAGACGGCGGTGGCCGCAAAAAACACTACACACTCCTGCAACTTTATAAATTTGTACTTCTCAGACATTGTGATGAATAAATTATCTATCTATCTATCTATCTATCTATCTATCTAATTCAATTATTGTATGAGTTAAATTTGGCCAGATTAAAATCACGTTGAACATTATTGAAAATTTAACTCAATTAAATATTTACGCCTGCATGAACTCCAAGATTGCCTGAAAAGAATTTTAGTAAGGTATCATTTTGTTTTTATAGGTTTACCTTATTTTTTCCAATTCAAAATATTTTAATTACACTTTAGTTTCCAATTCCTTATAATATAATAATGTATTTGAATAATCAAACGATATAGTGCATTTTTCTCTTTTTAAATGAAATAAACATAAAAAATCTCCACTTTCAACATTTTAACATCTAATATGCTTAAAAGTAAATTTTGTAACATATCAAAATTCAATTTGTAACTGATACGAGAGAATATTTCACTTTTATGACCCGCACTTTTTTAGACAACACTCCGATGTTGTAATTAAGATATCAGAGTCTTATACTTAAGATGTTTCTAAAATATATTTGTCAGAGATTGAGTATATACCTTTTAAAAAATAATGCTATCCTTTGGATTATGAATAACAATAGAGATGCCGACAATATGCTTCAATAATGCTTCAAATAATATTGTGTTCCTTTTTTTGAAAATCATATTAAAACTTTTCCAAATTCCATTGTACATGCCTATGGAAATATGATTCTGATTTTGAATACTATATTTCTATTTTT
Source organism: Phlebotomus papatasi (assembly GCF_024763615.1). Taxonomy (NCBI): domain Eukaryota; kingdom Metazoa; phylum Arthropoda; class Insecta; order Diptera; family Psychodidae; genus Phlebotomus; species Phlebotomus papatasi. The sequence continues at coordinate 44,653,361 of NC_077222.1, read as the reverse complement.
TATTCACAATTCAGAAAATTTATATTTTGAGTATTAGAATTCGACGAATCAATGTGACAACAAAAAAACTATAGAGCATTGTACAATTTTTGCAATTCACTTTTTCTTCTCTTTATACTATTTTTGTATTTTATTCCTAAAAAAAAATCCACCAATTTAGTAACAAATTCAAGTGGTAAAATTCTCTAAAATTATTTTCCTTAATATAGGAAAAGTGAATTTTACATGAATTCCGTTACGTTTTTGAAAATATTATTCAAGTTTGAGGAGTGAGAAATGTTATCTATACCCCCCAAATGTTCAAATTTAAGGAATTCTACTGTATAAGGATAGACAATATTATGACAAATGTTGAAGAGTATTTTCATATAAAGTAATACACGTAATGAAGGTTCACTTTATCTTATAATTTATAAAACAACTGAAGAAAAGAACCAAAACTATAAATTAACTGTAAATTATTTACTGACCAAATTTAATTTTTCTGCTTATATAGTCGGAGATATTTAGAATTTTAAAATATAATGCCTTAAACAGATGGGGATATGTGTACTGACTGATATTTTTAGAAGTATGAAAAATATCTTTAAAACAAAACAGCCTTAAAAAATATTTTTGTTGTAATATTATGTTGGAAGATCATGAGGGATTATGCGATAAAACTGTAAAGTTTAGTATCGAATTTCAAATAGTATATTCATTTATAATAATGTTGACATTTTACTTTACAAAGAATCGTCCAGCATTCGCTTAAATCCATGACACCAAGTTATACCAAAACACTACATCTCGAAAGAAGTAAAACAACTCTTGCTCATTTTTAATGGTTCATTTTGTATTTTCATCAATATATGATTGGCTAAATATTAATTTCAACCACCAGATATTTATATACTCATTTCAAATGAATATATATCTTTTACTTGAAATCAAAACATAAAACACTCATAAAATTTGTATTATAATTTTGTAATTAAAATCATGTTCAATTACGATGAATAATAGTATTTATTATTCCACGATTTGGCATTACATTTCCAATACTGACATTCTCAATATAGAGTTTTTCTTCTTAAAGGTTTTTCATAACCAGCTAAAAATTCTAATATTTGACGTAGCAATTTTAAACAATGTTTAAATAATTAAATATGCAAACATTTTCCTGTATATCATGTTTTTGAGATCATTATTATTGCAGCAAGTATGTGCAAATAACTATTTAATGAGAATTTTATTGTGAAGAACATAACACAAAAACTGTTCCTGTTCACAAACTTGTTATCTAACTAATAGAAAAATTAAATCATAGTACATGTTATATTAATAGCAGGCATGCTCAAAATATTTTTCTTACTAATTTTTAAGAGAATTTATTCTTGTGTTCCGATTTTTAATGTACTTGCTCCTGAAATAAGATATTAGTAATGTCCATTTAAAATTTTGAAGAATTTTTACGTGGACGTGAACTTTATGACACTGTCGATCCTTCTGTTTCACTGGTGTTGGATGACGATTCCATGAGCGAGACAATCAAGAGAGGCAAACTACCCAGCATCATACAGGCTCCCATGCAGAAGAAGCAAATCTCATACCCACCAGACAAATCTGTCAGGAAGCCAGCCAAAGGGGGAACCGAAATGGCGCCGACACCTTGAAACATCCGTACCAGGCCATAACTAGAACTTATACGATCCGTCCCAAATATATCAGCCAACAGCACCGGCATTAATAGATACCAACTGCCAAGACAGAAACCATAAGTTCCTGCAGCACAACTCAACACATACCAGGAGTTCGCCAGGGGTATTATGAGGACTGCCAAACCAGCCCCGAAAATACTGTTGAGAAACGACCTATGCATTAGTTATGGAGGAACAGAAAAAAAGGTCTCACGTACCAGGTGATATAGGCTTTTTTCCTATCAAAAATCTGCAAATCTGAAAGCCACCCAAAGCCAAGACGTCCCAGTAAATCCAGTGCAGCACTTACAGCTACCAAGTATCCAGCCTCTGTCTTTGTGTAGCCAGCAGAGAGGACGTACGCTGGCAAATAGTACAACATATAGGGACTCCCAGTGGACATCAACGTGACAGACAAACACATAAGGATGAAGACTGGCTCCTTCAGTAGACTAACGTCCAAATATTTCTCAATCCACTTTATACAAGAATTACGGCGCGTTTTCTTGGGACTAGTGTCATAGTCGGAGAAATCACTGACAGGTGTGGGGATGATCATACTTTTACTCAATCCTCGATTTGTGGTCATTGGAATAGATATATTATTGTCCGCTGGTGGGATTTTCGCCAAAATTTCATCAGTACTGCTCGCATTCTTATTTCTGAAAAAGAAGAAAGAAAAATTTCTAATTTGTTTCTTCATACATGCAATTATTAGAAAAACGCGGCTAAAAAAAGAAAATTCAATTTGTCAAGGAAGGATTTTCTGTCGCAGTTTCATTGACAAAACTTTAGCAAAGTTTATAACTCTTTAATGAATTCAAAAAAGTATATAAATTTTCACAGGAACTTTCCAAGGGTAAATAATTCTTTTCCTGTAATTTTCTTTGTAATTTTTAACACATTGGGTTTGAAAACCTTAATTTGAACTATAACTTTTTCACGAATGAAAAGAAAGCTTTTAACTAAAATTATTGCCTTATACAAAATTTAATATTTAAATAAATTATAATGATTCTTTTTTTTTAACTTTTCCCTAAGGTGCTATCACACTTTCACATTAAAATTTTGATGTGATTTATAACAATTTTCGTCGGTGAGCGTACAAATATGTAATTTGTGTCTTGTGTCTTTGAATCAGTTAATACTTACAATTTGATTTATTTATTGATAAAAAGATAGACTTGGCTTGAAACATAATTATGTTATTGGTCAATTTAAATAAAGCGAGTTAAAGAGAAAAATCATACATTTGGTCGCTCATTAAGCGACAATGTGAAATTTTAATGTGAATCACATTAAAATTTTTAAGTGTAAGTATATAATTCGGTTTCTCAGTACACGACTGTTAAATGTTTTGAGATAATTTACACTGAAAAATATACTATATTAGAAAAAAAATCTAAAGCGACGTGGATGTCACTGGGATACAATGAGATATCCCTGAAAATGTGGAGCCTTTCAGATATGTTAACTAATAGCACTTAACAAAAAATCATTTATTTGTAAGGTTGCAATTAATTATTATCAGTTTTGGTATTTAAAAGTAATAGATAAGTTGAGTAATTTTGGTGAATGGACAAAAAACGTATTAAACATAAAACTAATATACATATATTATTTTGGCATAGCGCCATAAGTTGCGGAGCATCAACGAACTTTATACACTTTGTACGCTATTGTCTGAAAAGTTACTACCTTCGTCTGCTTCCACGGTTGGAATCGAACCCTGTCCTGCTTTTATAAACACACGTGGAATCTGTGCTGAGGTCCTCAACTGAATGAAGAATGCTTGAGCTTCGCATGGACTTAATGGGTTTCATGAATATGGTTTCGCCAACGACATCTTTACACTCATCGTCACTGTTTTCCTGGAGATTTTTCTCTGTGATATTTATGAACTTGTTGGAGTTGTAAAGGTCATTGATGTGATTTTTGGTGTCTTCAAGAAAAAGATGATTGAGATGCTTCTTCGTATTTAGAGGCTCCTCAGAGGAGCTCAAGGTAGTTGATGTAGTATTAAGACGTGATGATACTTGCTGAGATGAAATCGTGGAACATATTTCGTGTTCTGCTGCTGTCTCAATCGGTCTATAGAGACTGGCCGAAGCACAGACGTGAAGCATGCATCCACCCAAAATTAGTATTGTACCGTGGAACCCAAACGCATGAATAAGTCGTTCAATAAGCATGGGAAAAACGAAACTCCCAGCTGCTGTTCCAGATACAACTATTCCATTTGCAAGTGCACGATGTTTGTCGAAATATTGGGACACGATTATAATGCCCGGGGTGGTAGATAATCCACCACCAATACCGGTGAGGACACCAAAAGTGAAGAATAGATGAATCAGATTGGTGGCGAAGTAGCTGCAAGTAAGGCCCAGGGCACAAAACACCCCACCAACAAAGACTACTGTCCGGCATGAGAAACGCTGACATAGGGCACTTGAAATTGGAGCCAACACCAAACACAGCGCTGAGAGTATAGCCGGAATCCAAGAGGCCAAAGCTGCGGAGGATTGAGGAAAAGTTTCCATCACCTCCACATGGAGCACTCCATACGACTTTACTAAGCCAGCTACCCAAAATTGAACCGAGAATGCACCGAACACTATCAACCATGAGGTGCAATTGTGAACATCCGGAGGATCCTCAAGACGATTTTCCTTTTTCCGGTATTCGGTCAATTTACTGAAAAATACAAAAAGAAATCCTTTTTAAAGACCAAAAACTTTTTTTTTAATGTAGTAAGTTGCTAGAAACAGCATTTTAATAGAGTAGTTAGGTAAGTCCTCTTCAGATTGTTGAATATCCTATAATTACACTTTATATTTAAATCGTCCTATGAATCATTTATTACGGAGTATTTTTAATTACTCATACAATGTCCATTAGAAACACTTTTTAATGCTCCAGCAATGAGTCATCTCACAACTGTTCTCATGGCGTAGTATCAAATGTTACATAACTGCATTACAAGTCCATCATTTAAATTTTTAATTTCTCTTTCTCCAAAAAGGGCCCATAGGAATTTCTCAATTATTTCTTAAATGATTACATTTACCTTTTGGGCTGTTACAATTACAGGATATTAAAATTATTGGTTACATAACGGAAGTCTTACGTAATTAATGTGCAAAAGACACTCACCTGAAACTCTTCAACTCCCGCGATTTCGCAATTAACGGCCTTGCCGTAAGACTGGACACGGTCAACAAGTTCTCATTGTCCTCCTCATCGGGTTCACTTGTGGGCAGAGCAACAACCGGAAAGCATTGAGGGTCGATGGCGAGAGAGACTGGTCGTCGTGGAGAGTCGGTGCCACCCTGAGCGACGGGTGGTGCTGAGTGGATGGAAAAGAGGGATCCATTGCATTCACCAAGGAGTAAAGGCGAATTAACGGACTGTTGCACATGCTTGAAGTCACCGTCGCAGTCGAAATTGAAAGCATCTTTCTTCGATGGCATGCGATCAATTTCGGGGAAATTCCACGACTGCTGATGTGCAATGGATCGATATATCGACTCCTTCGAGTCCTGTCCGGAAATTAAAATTCTGTAATCAATTTACATGCACACACAACTCTAAATAGTATATAACTGCATGTCCTTCGATTCAGTTATGTTTAAGTTAGCATTGATTTTATTCATTTCATGGGCTTTATGATGAGTGGTTGGACATCCAAACGTAAAACAAGATTCGTGAAAATCAGCTGACGCAAAGAAGTGCTTTTATAGGGGAGCTTGTAAAATCAATAAAACACTCCATGTTTCGAATTATGCTGCAAGAAGTGTATACGCTTCTCTGACCAACATTACATCATTTTCACTATCCCGTTTACTATCCCTTTATTGATTTCTCGACAGCCATCTTGGAAAATTGTTGGTCTTTCCAAGGCAAAATCGCGTGACCTATATTTGCAATTCAGCCTCTACGGCAACAACACCCAAACAACATTAATGGCAAACGGAAAATTTCTAAGAATTTAAATAAGAAATTGTCGAGAACAAAAATCACCCACACAAAATAGCATAGAATCTGATAGTCAATTATATAATAAATGTATATATAATTGTACAAAAAGTTTACTTACTTGTACGCTCCATTCTCGGGGTAGTGACATTGTCTATGCGAAATTGGCAGAAATCTTTGTTTTTCGCGTTTAAAACCTAAATTCATTGGTTTGTTTTTCTTGTTTGTTGTAATTTTTGAATATATCAAAATATTAATACTTCTTTTTCTTTCTTTGGTTTGGATTGGAAAATATAGTTTACGAAAACGCCCCCTTTTTCTCGTATCAGTATCACACGATAGGCGAAAAAGAATTCACCCCAAAATGGTTAAGAGATTTTCCGAACGAGCACTTTTTTCTCCGAGTAATTATATACCCTGTTTCACAGTACGACTTTTAGATGTTTTGAGATAATTCACATTAGAAAATACACTATTAGAAAAAAAAATCTAAAGTGACGTGGATGCCACTGAGACACAGTGAGGTATCCCTGAAAATGTGGAGCCTCTCAGATGCCTTTTGTTCTGGGTATTGTTGAGTACACAAGAGTCGACGATGAACTGAGTGGAACAGCGCGAATTCCAACTTTCTGACACTGAGTGGAAAATCACCGGAATCGATATTTCACTCCCTATCCAACCAACCCCTCTTTAGGAAAACTTTTTTTCCCTGATGAGCATCGTTGCAAAGCAGAAAACTTTTCATTTGTCATTAAAAATTTAGCGACTAATTTTCTATCTTATGTAATTTCATTGTTTATCATTGCATGTCTCTAATCTTCAATCAGACCTTCATTAAATTTATTATATTTTTTTCCCTGAATATTTGAAATATAGAAATTATTGTAAGAAAATGGTTAACAAACCCCTTTCGAAGAAAAAATAAATAGATTTTATTGAATATTGTATTGCCTAGAAGTAGACTAGTAGATTAATTTATTCAAATAGTTATAGCATGTCTCATGTTTCTCCTAAAGATTTTCATATTGTAAGAAAAAATGAACAATTGATATTTCAATACATACAGTAGAGTCTCTCAAATTCGAACGATGTTTGGATTCAAAATGTCAATTGTGAGGTTATGTTAGAAAGTTCGTATTCTTGATGAATGAAAATCATATTTATGTGCTTCTTCCTGAATGTTTACATACATTATGGTCGTGTAAAATGAAAAGGAAGTATGTTACCACTAAGACTTGCGAGAAAGTACGGGAATTTGATTCAAAGTACAATTTAATCTCACACAAATTTCGTTAATTTAAAAAAAAAATCGTTCGAATTTGGGAGGTGAGAAATTTCAAAAATACCCCCCGAGCGTTCGAATTTAAGAGACTCTACTGTACATTTCAATGCAGACTTTATATGTTTATTTGTGCGACGGAAAAAGAAAAAGTTATTTACAATAAATTGGCATCAAGTTAAACTATTTGTAGTATGAATACCCCTTTAAATTAAAAAAAAAATTAAAGTTTGAATAAGACATTGGATTTTATATGGCAAAGGCAATGTTCATTGACAAATGATTTGAAAGCACTGTAAATACATTTTTAAACTAATATATAAATGGGGAAAAAATTGCAAAAAAAACAAACATTTAAAAAAAAATTAATACATTAATTTTTTTTCTCTTTAAGAGGGAAGGTGTAGTATGAATACCCCTCTTATGAGATAAAGGGTTAACTAAGTGCAAATTGCTAGACTTGCAATGAGCAATGTCCAAAATGAGTGCATGAATCTCAGCCTATGCAAGCTTGCATTAAGTCCCCAAATAAAACTCTTTTGTAAAGAATTATGTAGAAGAGTTGGGAAAGAGCGTGGAACGAATAAACACCTAAGAGAATGAAGTGTGTTTTACTGAAGAACATTTTTATTATTATATATTAAATATAGATTTTAATTATCCTTCTTTACAATTTCTTTTTCGTGCTTAATACCCATCTTTGTATATTTCTGTTACTGATGATTAGTCATTTAATTGTAATAAGAGGAGTGGTAAAGCATCCCTGGCTTTCCGGATTGCTTGAACTCATAATTTAGGCTATAGCTCGAAAGTATTTTCACATCATTTACCCTTTAATTGTTATTAACTGATTTGAAGCCATTCATACATTATTCAAAAGATACTTCAAAATAACTTAAGAATAATAAAATTGATTTTTGGACAAAATTCTTATCGGTTCATAACCGATTTGTTGGAATCGGTTCAGACTTCCCAGAAATTCCAAGACTTTTCTAACGAACCCAAACATAACATTCGATTAAGAAATACGCTGTCTAGGGCCTTTTTAACAATTAACATTGAAAAACCATAGAAAAAAATTATTTAACGATATTTTCGTATATGGACGAAATATTCACCAGGAAACCTCTAAAACATATCCAGCCTTTTTGGATAAAGCGCTCCGGGCTTTGCAAAGTGCTCGAACTGTGACTTAGATGTTAGACCTCACAAGTATTTTCGCATGATTTACCCTTTACCAGTTGTAATTTCCAAGGAGCGATATATATATATATATATATATATATATATATATATATATATATATATAATGTATTGTATAAATATTATATACATATATATATATATACATAATAGGGATTTTTTATACTCGTCTCTCTGTCTAACGCATAATTTTTTTTGTATTATTTGTTGGTAAAATTAAATTAGAAAAAGCTAGCTTTTCATGATTTAACGTTTTATATTTCAAAAACTTCACATAAAAAATTATTATGAAATAAACTTTTTTCCAAATTACTCAATATTATAATATTAATAGCGAAAATTAAAAAAAAATTAAGAAATTTTGTAATTCATTTTGAAAGAATCACACCTAAATTCAACCAGTACATCTCTGACTTTGTGAAATCCGCGTACCTCTATATCTGCGTGTATATATCTTTATATACATTTTCTTATCAATTGATAAGACTATACCCTATTCTGTTTCCACTGAATGGCAGAATAGTCGCTAAAGACAAGTTAAGCGGTTTAGTTGAAATAATTTCATAATAATGAGTCATTACTTTGTGACAGAATAAGTTCAGTGATATTTTTATACTTTGTGATTTAAAATGCCTTTTGGAAATTCAGGACAACGTACCAATGACTTTCAAAGGAGTCAATCACTAATGGCCAGAACTTCAAACACATCGTATTTAAAGTCATCTGGTCATTCTGTGAGTAATTATTCGGAAACTAAATCTAGGTCCACATCATCAAGTTCATCTTACCACGCTTTTTCATCATCAATTAAAACTGGAGAGTCTGTATTTGGGAAAAGCTCAACCAATAGAAGTAGCATTAATAAACCAGAGTATCCGTCCCTCCTTAAGGAACATTTTCATGATAGTGTGGCCTTTACGAATGCTGAAAAAGGAAGTTTTCTGGAAAGAAGGCAGCCTTTTAGAACAACTCTTAATTCACCAACAGGATCATATTTAACTAATACGACTGTGAGAAGAAACGCACCTCCCTTAACAGGAGTAACCTTTTCTGGACTTTCTCCACTAAGTTTACCAAAATATGAACCACCGCCTATTCCTATGGGATCGGATGCTGTAAAAGCTCAATCGATTCCTGTATCACCACCGAAAAAGAGTGGAACACCTATACCTCTACCAGTTCCTCCCTCAAAAAATACAATAAATCAAACAAAAAAGGTAAAAACACCGACTTCGCCTACAAAGCCCCAAAACGTTTATGACATAAATGGTAAAAAAGGATACGCAATAATTTTTAATAATGAAAAATTCGATGGAGATAGTAAGGAATTCCGGGTTGGTAGTCGTAATGACGAAAAAGAACTCCAGAAAACTCTCACTCGTTTCAATATTGAGACAAAAGTGGAAAGGGATCCCTCTTTATCAACAATTGAGAAGAAAGTCAAGGAAAGTGAGTAAAATTTTGTTTAGATTTTCCTTTTCGCATTACTATTTAAATTACTTTGATTTATGTTTTTTTTCAGTCAGTAAAATGGACTTTAAAAAAAAGAGTTGCCTGTTTGTCTGTATTTTGAGTCATGGTAATCAAGGACAGACCATTTTTGCTAAAGATAAATCATACAATCTTGATAAAGATGTTATTGAGCCCATCATCAAGAACGCCACCCTAGTTGGAAAACCTAAGATCTTCATAATTCAAGCATGCAAAGGTGCTATTCAGTCTTTTGGCATAGCAATGACTGATGCAACACCAGTCAGTACATCTTCTTTAACCAAACCATCCGAGGCTGACATTCTCATCCTCTACTCAAGCTATGAAGGCAGAGTTAGTTACAGGCTTGAAATGGGTTCCATTTTTATTCAAAAGCTTTGTACCTTCATTAACAGCGATCACAGGATCAGAAGCTTGGAGGACATCATGAAAGAGACACGCCGTGATATTATTGACAACTCACCTAAAAAGTAAGGGTTGCAAAACTATGTAATGTTTCATAAATTGGATCATGGTATTCATTTGGTTCGACATATACCTATGTACAAAACTAAAAAATGCAAAAGACTGACAATTCAGAGAATAATAACTCTTGACCAATTCCTAGTCAATCTATGAAAACTGCATGGACCAGAAAAATTATTTCTAAAATATTATATTTTGATTCTAAAAAAATAGTAAAAGTCGCTTTTTTATAAAATTGATTTCTATCAATTTTTGTCTAAATGATTTAAATAATGTTCTTATCGAATGACGTGTGTTTAACGATCTGTAGTTCGGTAGGTAACAAATGGATCCAGAAATACACACTATAAAACAATTTTTGCGAAAATTTAAGATTTTCACTACTGTTTTAGGTCAATTATACGGGCTTCAGACCTAAGGCTTAGCCAAATGGCTTAACTGCTCTAATTTCTTATAAATCATGACATTTTGGGAAAATTTAACTTAGGATTGGATTATTAAAGATAAATAATCTATTAGGCTCTCAAAAAGCATATAAATTGTACGCTATTCAGGATTTTGAGCCCTACGGGACCTGGGCTGAACCTCTAGTCTGAAGACCGCTTTAGGACTAGCACATGGACGGTTGAATAACTTCAGCAATCCAGGAAAACTTTAAGAACTTGAAGTTTTCAAAAGTACCCCTATGAATATATAATTTGCATGAAAATTTTACTTTTTTCCTTACTGCTCAAATTTAACTGCTCATTTATACTGTACCAATAACAATTACCATATACTGATGTCATTTAATATTATTCCTTAGACTATGAATATGTATTTATATATGTATTATTCTCTTGATTTTAGCCTAAAACAAACTCCAACTATGGTTTCAACACTGACAAAGGACTTCTTCTTCACCGTGTGAGGTTTCTCTTAAAATATATGAGACATGATATTTTAAATAAAAAATAAAATTCAAATTTGTATCTTTACAGACCACATAATGAAAAATTTCTCTGTTGTTTATGGTAATCGAATACAATTAAAAATTATAAATAAAGTAATTTAAAAAAAGTTTGCACTTCTTTCGTAACACTACTGTTAATTTCAATATTTGGTCTTGGTTCAACAGTTTAATTTCGGTAGTATTTTTGAAGTTTTAAATCAATCAAGCTGTGTTAATATTAGCTTGAAAATTTAAAGCAAGAAAATAAAATGTAGCTCATTTTATGAATTTGAAAATCTTTATTATTTGGGAAAATTTAGAGCCTTATAATGAATTCTTTAGAAATCAATTTTTTTAACCTTAAGTCTCAAGGTATGATTATTTTCTATTAATTTCACACGATTGCTACAGTACCTCAAACAATACATGCACTGAAAATTTTAGACTAATACATAAATTACAACATATTATATTGGGAATAACCGTTTTAGTCAGTTAAAAAATCAACTTGCTTCTAAACTACCTAAAAAATATATATGCTCAGTAAAAAATAAAAAGTTATCTGCATTTCCTTATCAATACTGCAAATAACTTATTAATTTTTCCTTAATCAAAAAAACTTTGTTTTTTTGATTTTTTATACATATTTTCAATATTTCTACCTACAATATTACTTAAACTGCTTTAACTCAAAATAAGACAATTTTTCTAGAGAAAAAACGAAAAGTTACGTGAATATTAGCACAATATTTATGTTCCGTTTGTGTTTTACTTTACATGCACTTTTCTGCAAAATTCTCTCAAAAACTGCCTACTACATGGATGAAAAATACATAATTTACTTGTCAACCATTAAAAAAATATGATCCATTCATGGTCTTATATTAGGTGATTATATTCTTAACAATCTCACCTAAATCCTAATAAAATTTCATGTCATCCGATCGGCCGCAAACCAAACTTTGCCAGAATGCGTCCGGCCGCTCTTTGGAGCTTAGTAGCTCCCAAACTAATGCCTTAGAGAGGGCATAAGAAAGACATCTACTTGCGATTTTCGGCAAAGGTTATATATTGGGTGAAAATTGCAACTTGGTGCATTGACCCCCCCCCCCCCCATTGAACTTGGTGCATTGAATTCAAAAACAAATAACCTGATTTATCTCGGCTCCTGAACAACCAAAAATATCAAGTTCTTCTGCAAAATTATAGAGCACATTCTGGTCTATATTTCACCCATATATAACTTTTCTGTCAGTCCATCGAAGTCCTTGATATTTTGGTTTAAATTCAAAATTTGTATTATTTCACGAATTTAACTCAAATTTACTGCATTTATCATCCCCGAACTTCAGCTCTAAATCGAATTTGCAAGCATTCCGAGTTAGCTCACGTTAAGAATCTCATCTACGTAAGCCGGTTAGGATTATCTGTCCCATTATACTCCAAAAAGCTTTGATGAGATTTTTCGAGATACATTTTGCTGAAAGTTAATTCCATAACGATGGCATGAATGGCATGAATTCTTAATAAAAATAATAGACCAAATTTCACTTTCAAAATTAGACTTGAAATTAAGAAAATACAATATCCATTTTATTTAAATATATATTCACAGCTATTTTTCCTTGAAATAGTTATTAATTCGATTAGAGCATATTATAAAGAAATAATAAATTTATGTCCATAATCCACCAGAATTTGAAAATAATTGAATGCACATTGTTCCAACGCATTGTTTTTACAATTACAACCCATGAAAATTTTTTTCTATGACATGAACTAATAAAAACGAGAAACCTTTAATTTTTTTCAAAAGCTCTTTTAAACAGTTTAAAACTTAATTTGAATTATTTGCTATAAAAATTATAGTATATAATACACAGCTATCTTCACGACTGTCGGACTGTGCAGACAAACGTCACAGTCTTCTCCATCGTGTGCTCGCAAGAACAGAAGTGAAAAAGGTAAGTTTCCTTATTTTTTGCACAATTTTACTTAAATTCTGCAGTGTTTTTTGGTTTAGTGAATAGCTTAAATTGCCAAGAGAGATATCCTACAGACAAATATTGTGGAAATCTGCGTTAAATGCAAGAAAACCGCCTTGCCGTGTGTTATGTAATGTGATTGAATTTGCAACCTTGAGAAAAATGACTTTACTTCATTCAAAAATGCAATATTTTACCTTTAACGTGAAAATATATGTTTCTCGTAGATGTTTGCGTCAATCTATGAGGCTGCTCGTCAATCCGCCCTCAAAGGTCCAATGAAGAGGGTGGAGTGTGAAGAAGTTGCCCAAGAGGTCACCAATGCCGCCGCGGCGCCTCTCATAACCGGCCGCCAAATAGCCGCAGCTCAGGCCAAGGAAGGTGAGTCCTGTGAATTTGGCTCCCTCAAGTACTACGGCTTGTGCTGTGTGGGCGGAACTCTGTCGTGTGGATTGACGCACACAATGGTGGTGCCCCTGGATTTGGTCAAGTGTCGTCTTCAAGTGGACTCGGCTAAGTACAAGAACCTCATCACTGGCTTCAAGATTAGTGTAAAGGAAGAGGGATTCCGGGGACTAGCCAAAGGATGGGCTCCTACTTTCTGGGGCTACTCAGCACAGGTTAGTCTAATTTATCCTCTTTGTGCGTCACTGAGCAATTATCATGAGATTATCTTTTAAATGTGACTCTCATTTGGGACTTCACGCCTTAAAAGACAACATGTCACGTGAAATGCAAGTGACTGATTTTGTGGAATGATTTTTATCTCTTTAACTGAAACTGTCTTTTATAATTTAATTATTTAATAGAAAAAATATTTCGGTTTTCTAAATCGAAGAATTCTAAATAATTATATTAAAAAAAAGGAATTATTGCTTTTACATTTCATTCAATTTTTTTCATAATTGGATTTTTGTATATATAATTTAAATAATATTTTAACAAACTGTAATAAATAGGGTCACGAAGGGCCAAAAACAACATTTTCAATATTTTTCAGCATATTAAAAAAAAATATTTTTTCAAGTACTTAAGGGGTTACGTGGGTCGCGCATTCAAATATACCAAAAATTTAATTCAATTAAGCATATAATAGTGCAGCATTTTAAATATATTTAAAATTTTCATTTCAAAATCTTAAAAATTCAGCCGTGGGGACATGATTTTTGGAGACAATTTTTGAAAAATTATATATAGTTTTCGGTAGACTAGATTTCTCATTTGACATCAAAAAATTAAATATTTCCTGTTAGCTGAACTTGAGTTAAACTTGTACTTAAACGGTAGACTTTTTTTTATATTGATCACAATTTATTTGAAAAGACAAAACGTGGTGTAAAATACGCCCAAAAATTGTTTTTTTTTTTTGTATAAAATTCTGCCAAAAAACCAAATTTCATTTTAAAAAAGTTTGACCGTTCAAGTACGAGTATAACTCATCAGCTGGAATATTCAGTTTTTCTGATTTCTGATGAATACACTCTGAGAAATCTCGTCCACGGAAAGCATGTTCTTAAAAAAAAGGTCTCCGAAAATCAAGTCCCAATAGCTGAATTTTTAAATGAAAATTTCAGAAAATATACTTTAAATTTAATTGTTGTACTTTTATATGCGTAAGAATTTAAATAAAAATATAATTTTTTTATGTAAAAAAAAAAACAATCAGAGAAAATATGGTGTTTTCTCGTCTTTTTGACCCACGTACCCCCTTAAATACAAAAAATCATTACATTTATACTGTATTTACGAAAATTCTCGGTGAAAAAGGTTAAAAATATTTAACTATTGGGACTTGATTTTTGGATACCTTTTTGAAAAAAAAAAACTTGTTCTTCGGTGGACAAGATTACTCAGAATAAAATTCACAGTCAAAAAAGAACAACTAAAAAGAGTTAAATTCGTACTTGAATGAAAGATTTTTTTTGGCTTCATTCAATGCAAACAACAAGCGGCAAGACTTGCTAATGACGTTTCTTTTCGCCGTGAGACATCAGAAATTGCTTCGCTTTTTAGTTACTTTTTGCTCTATACCTTTTGTTACTTTTTACCCCAAGTGGCTATTTTTAATAAAAGGATTTCTGGAGAAAAGAACTTTTGTGAAATTCTAAAATAGATAGCGGATTCGTATTCAAAAAATCCAAATTTATAAAATATACACCAGTGCATCAATTTTGGAAAATAAGTAGGTAATAATTGTTATCTTCTGCAAGGAAAATATTTCAAAAATTGGGCTAAAAATTTCGATATTTTTTATTTTCTAAATTCCATGTTCGAATTCTAAGAAACTTACGACGTTGAAGAAGGTCTACGGAGACTATCTATAGAAAAAATTTGAGCCGCTATCTTTTTTACCTTGGAAGATATTGCATTTTGAATTTTTCGATTTGTGAATTTTTGCCCCAGTCTCCCCTACTAAATTCTTATTTGCATTCATTTTATCTATTTATTTCAAATTTTAGAAGTTGTGTAATCGGAAATACGTTTTTATACGAAAATAGCTTTGAATTTGGATCCCATAAATTTTTCTTTATGTCATTTATCTTTTTTAAATTTCCTCTGAAAATCTTATAGTCCGAAGAGATACCCTTATCCAAAAGCTTTATTTTTTAGTTTTCCCCCTTACCAAGGTCATTTTGAGGCCTATTTTGACCAAAATCAAATGTTGGGAGATCCGATATAAATTTACCAATGAATTCAAAAATACCAAATCATCAATTAATAAAAAAATTTTCTACCATCTGGTAAAAATAAATAAATAACAGATATGGGGTTGGACCTTACATATCAAAAAGCTATGAATAATAACATCTTTTCAGCTATTTTGAACTTTTGTTTAAAATTTCTTGATAATAGTACTTTTTTCGGTCCTATGGTCTTCAGCAAATCTAGCTCTGTTTTCAAAGAGAATATCTTTGAGAAGAAGAATGCCACATTGCAAACGTAATCCTTTTGGAATGCGTTTTGTTTTAGAATGGAATATTTCTTGAATTTTTATTGAGGAAAAGAGCAATTTTCAGAAAATTAATCTGGCCATTTTTTTTTAAAGAATCTTCATCTTTAGAAATCTTAAGATTGACAAGATGAAGTCTAAGTTTCTTCAGGAGATTATATTCAAGGGGTACCAACGACTCCGAAGGCGCGAAAAAGCTACTAGATGGACTAGAGGTGAAATCTGAAAAAAAAAACTAAAGTTCAGACGACATTGAGACTAATTTCACTTAAATTGGACAAATCTTTTCCTCCGTTATAGGTTCGGCACACCTTTTAGACCAAGAAAATTTCATGAAATCAAAATTCAAATCACTTTCTTTCTTACACGTTTTGCATATATCTATGCCATTCTTTCGCGCTCAAAATTAGATTGAACTAAATTTAAATTGATCTGATGTTTAAATGAAGAAGAAGAATCCGAAAGAGTGGGACAGACATATTCAAAACGTTTGAGAAAGAAAGATGTGTGAATTTCGATTACATGAAATTTTCCAGATCTAAAAGGTGTGCCAGAGCCATTAATATCGTTAATATGTATCCCCAATGAGTGACAGCACGGATTACTAAATTCCTGGATAGTAGATAGACAGTTTTTTGTTCCATGGTAGTGCAAACAAAGTGATTAAAAGTACGAATAAAGACGTCGTACCCTTGCTTCTTGATATTCTCGAGACTGAAAATCACTTAAATCCTACATTTTCATTCCTCAGCATCAAATCGTATCATTCCTGGATGCACTTTTATTTGGTATGTTTGCACTACTATGACACACGAAAATCTCTACATACTATCCATGAATACAATAATCCGTGGTGACAATCCTTTTTGGCTTGGGTTTCGGCAAATTATAAATTATAATATTTTAAAAATGGATTCAGTCTCGCTTCAAGCTCAAGTTTGTTTCAACTCCCAACTCAAAAGCGGTTTTGTTTATTCCTCTTTATTCAATGTAGGAGAAACCGGGGAGATTTGGGACACTTTTTCATGTTTTGACTTTGAGACACTATTCCAAAAAATCACAATAGCATATCATAATTTTATGCGGTCTAGGATACTTATGGGTATTAACTTTATAAAAAGTACTCGATAGAACTTGGAAAACAAATGAGTTTTCTTGAAGAAGATAAAACATTTAACTTGACGCTTTGTCCCAAACCTCCCCGATATGGGGCAGTATGGGACGTATATTTTCTTGCATAATTTGCATTATTGGAGCACGTTAATGAATTTTACATACTAGATTAAAAATATTTCTAATAGAAATATTTTTAGAAATATACTTAGAAATTGATATCAATTTTATTAGTACAGTAGAGTCATTTATTGTCAATTAATTATTTAAAGTATTTTCTTCTTACTTTCCATCTACCCTTCTTTGCTTTTTTTATTCTAAATATTGCAATCATGATCATCAAATTCCTCAGGCGAGTAGATTATCTTAACACTTTTAGTTTTGAACTCATTGACGGATTCCTGTTTGATTTTACGACAACTGCATGGTACCTGTTTTTTCCCTTATTTCTTTGAATTAGCTCTCGCCTGCCTTTTCTGGAGAACTTGCAAAAATTGTAGAGGATATTGTTCGAGAAATTCTCGAGAAAATAGTTTTAAACTAGATTGGGCAAAGATCGAATATCCTATGAGAAGGAATTATTGATTCCCAAGACATTGATGGTGTAATTGTCCCTGTAATCCTCTTCATTTTGACAATAAACAGTTGCATGCCACCTACAGTCTTGTCGAAAATCAATGTCCCATTCATCCCCATTTAGGTGTCCCAAACATCCCCGCGTGTAGTTTTGGTATTTAAAACCTTAATGTAAAAATCTCTGCGTATAATCTCTGAAACTTTTATAAAAAAATATGTTCCCAGATTACACTGCTACCTAATGAGATAAAAAAGTTTTGATTATATATCGCGGATATAAAATACAAAGAGGAAAACTGAGACGTCAAAATATACAATTTTTATAAATTTTTAAAAAAGTGTTCATAGAATTAAAACAATAAAACTGAGGATATCCATTCTTTTAGTCAAGATACATTTTAATATTGTCTACGATTGAGTAGTGGTTAAATCCCACTTATTTCAAAAATTAATGAAAAAATCGCCTTGTCCCACACTACCCCTGTCCCAAATCTCCCCGGTCTCCCCTATATAATATAACTCATAATCGAGGGATTGTATACTGTTCTCTTTGTGGAGTTCTAGCAGTAATATCAATCTTTCGACTAGTAAAGCTTTATATTAGCAAACTCCAAACTATTTACTAGTTGGGGGAAGTGGGGCACCTTTAGAATGGGGTATGTTTAAAATTGAGCTTTTTTCAACTATTTTTGAATGGAAGTGGGCCTTACCGTGATATAATTTGGCTCCCTAAACCAATAGTGTATGTAAATTACATTATGATAACATTACTTTTTTGTTTAAAAAAAAATGGGAGAAAAAGCTTAATTTCAAATGTACCCCAATTCAACGGTGTCTCACTTCCCCTATTTCAAAATAAGCAAACATTTGACATTTGTTAGGTATTTTTATTAGGCAAAAAACAAACAAGCAGCAAAAAAATCAAAATGAGCAGTAAAATTTCTAATTATGATCAGTACAAAAACTGAAATCTTTACAAAAATGAGTCTAATTTATATATTTAACATTTAAAATTGTTGTAGATAGAATGAAAACCCCTTTATTTTCCCTTTGCCAAAATTTGAACGATAATATCAATTTAATTCAATTTATTGACTCACAAAACTTAGGGTAGTTCCCTCTTACAAATTTGTGGCATAAATAGTTAAAAAGGAAAATGAAACAAAATGAAAGAAAATATAGCTATTAAAAGAAATTAAGAATTTAAAACATGAAAAGAGAAATTAGCAAGGTCCATTCTGGAAGTGCTCCCTAATAGTGTCAGGCGATCTACGCTTCTGAGGAGCGAGAGAATTATACATAAAAAAACCCCTTTGACAAATAGAGTTCGTCTGAAGGACTCATGGTGTGACTTAGGGACAATCAGTCCACCGACTCTAGCCGACCCGCCAGGAGTCAAGAGAGAGGCCAGGTACCCAGGGCATCCCGATGCAATCAACCGATTAAGAAAGATGAGAGCGCGCATTCGAAGTAGCGATAAGAGATCACATCCTACAAAAACATTCCTATAAGAAGAAATGTGATCACGAGGGCGCAAATTCGCAAATGTATCTCACACAATTGTTGAAAGCAACTGAAAGCCGGCGAATCGTGTCAGCATCCGACAGAAAGAAGAGCTCTGCTCCATAATTAAAAAATGGAAGTAGCAGTGCTCGGGCTAGGAGCAAGCGAATATCATAAGGTGTGATGTCCCGGAAGCATCTAAGTGTATAGAGAGAAAAGTTCACCTTGCGGCAAATGGTGTATGCATGGTCAGACCAAGATAACGTCTTATTAAAGACAATACCCAGGTTTCTCACCTGATCCACAAAAGGAATAACTTCGCCGTGAAGGACTAGAACTAGGGAGTAATATTGGCTGCCTTTTTGCCTATGATAATAGCCTGCGACTTTTTGGGATTTAGGAGTAAGCCATTTGAAACGGACCAGTGCTCGACTTTCGCCACTCTTATATCACTCTTTCAAGTTTTTTTTTGTTAGGGGAGGGTGGGGCAGTTTCACCCTTAAATTGCAAAATGGATTTTAGGACCATTTTGCAAAAAGTTGATAAACAGAAGTAAAACTTTGTATATTCTGTGAATTACAGTTGGGTTTAGGGTTAATAAAAATAATAACAATAATCCTTCAATTTCATTAGTCTATTGTGGAGAAATTCATTTCACTTGAAAGGCAGAATGTGTGAAAGTCCCTCATTGCGGGGCAATTTCAAGATAAATATGAGGCAATTTTTGAGAAATATTAAACGTGATTATAGGAAATTTGCGATACCAGAATTGATTAAAATTACTATTTTAAAGTCTTCTTAAGACTCTAAAACCTAAAAATATAATCTAACAAGAACTTTATAACAGAATTTGAACACAGAGAAAATAAAATATCGCTAAAAATTTCCAAGCCTATTTCTCATTAATTGAGCAATTTTCTTTGAATTCTTATACGAAAAAAATGTCTTTTGTAGTGCGAAGCTAATTTTGTACATTGTTGCGCTATTTTATCGCTTTAGAACATGTCCTTTTTAGTATAACAGTTTTATAATAGTATTTTAAAGTCTTGAATTTTTATGATACTAAAAAAAATTTACAATATCTTCCTGAAAACATTCTGAAAATGTATTAAAACAATTAAATTCATCATTTTTAAGCACTTAAAAAACACTGAAAGATTTTTTTAAATTTTTTTTTTTATGAACTTTTAGGAAATACTACATTCCGTAATTTCGAACTTTATGGACAAAAACAGCTACAAAACGTTTTTAATGATCATTTTAACTTAATTTTGATTAAAAAAAGTAAATTGTTAGACACTGGAAACTTCTCCGTGTGCTTGCATGAAACTGCCCCTCACGAACTTTCGGAACTCAAATGAAAATTGTCAAAACCGTCTTAGAATTCATTCAACGCTAAATGCCTTATAATAATCATAAAACTACTGGTAATTTAATACAATTATGTTACTTTGATAGATAAGTGCAATAATTGAGAAATTGTTGAAAATAAGACATTACAAAGAGTTTCATTTTGATGGAGTTTTATAAAATCAATTACAGAATTCAAACGCGAAGCGTCACGAAATTAATTATTTTTATGAACATAGGTCTAAGTTATCTCTTCAATAACATAAAGGTTTTATCCCATTCCTTTCAAAGGGATAAGAAGAATATGCAAAAATTGAAACTGCCCCGTCGTTAAACTGCCCCACCTTCCCCTACTGCTCAATTTTAACTTTTTACTGCTCATTTATACAATGCCTTTTTATTATAATGGAATCGAACTTTTAAAAAATTAATGCTGTCAATAGAACTTTTAGTCACTATAACTTTACAACAATATCAATATCAAATTTGTATTAAAAAAAAATTTACTTGTCTAACATTAATTTTGTTCTTCCAGGGATTGTGTAAATTCGGCTTCTATGAAATCTTCAAAGTGTATTATGCCAATTTGATTGGTGATGAAAAGGCGTATCTGTACCGTACATCCCTCTACTTGGCCGCTTCAGCATCAGCTGAATTCTTTGCCGACATCGCCCTAGCACCCTTCGAGGCTGCTAAAGTGAAGATTCAGACCACGGCTGGCTACGCCAATACATTCCGCGAGGCTGCACCTAAGATGTTCAAGGAGGAAGGTGTCATGGCCTTCTACAAAGGTCTCGTACCACTGTGGATGCGTCAGATTCCTTACACCATGATGAAATTTGCATGTTTCGAGCGCACGGTAGAAGCTCTGTACCAGTACGTGGTTCCTAAGCCTCGGGCAGATTGTACCAAGAGTGAACAGCTGGTTGTCACTTTTGCTGCTGGTTACATTGCTGGAGTCTTCTGCGCTATCGTTTCCCATCCGGCTGATGTTGTGGTGTCTAAGTTGAATCAGGCCAAGGGCTCTTCAGCCTTCGAAGTAGCTCGCCAGTTGGGCTTCGTGGGTATGTGGAAGGGCTTGATGCCTCGTATCATCATGATTGGTACACTCACTGCTCTGCAGTGGTTCATCTATGATGGTGTCAAAGTGGCACTTCGTCTGCCACGTCCACCACCACCCACAATGCCCGAATCACTCAAGAAGAAGCTCGAAGAGTCACAGTAAGACCCAAGAGAGGACCCACTTAGAACTATCGTAAATTAAATTAAACAAAAAAAAAAGAAAAACAAAGAATAATTATTGGGAGAAAGGCTGTGCTGGCATTTCCCTCTGAGAAACAGCGTTTGTTTCCTGCAAAATAATCATGGCATTCTATGCGCAGTATTTCTGTTCGAATCATTTCTATCTTAACACTCCATGGATTTGTCTCCTTGAGACTTCCACACAGCGCATTTCACTATTAAAATATTTCCAAAAACAGTGGTATAGATTTTTTTTTGTTTGAGATGTAATGTAGTAGACCGAATGTATATTGATCTTGAATGAGAACTCAATAAAATCGAGCAGAATGTTAAAATTATTGGACTTTTCATTTCTTTAATAAACTGTTTCTGCTTTTGGGTGTGTGAGTTTTATCAACTGCATTTAAGAGTAGGGTAACGGCATTACTTATGGCCACATTAAGGACATATTTGCTCACAGCTTCTTTTCTTTTTGACCATATAAGATAAAATTTTAACTGTAATTTCTTTAAAGTACCTCCTTTCGATATATACCGGTGAATGTATTAGGAAAATCCCTTAAGCCTCAGAAAAAGTATGATCTTTCCAAAAATGTAAAATTCATAAGTTGTGGCCACTTTTATGAACTTATGGCCACTCGTGGAATGACTTATGGCCACAATGTAAAATGATGCAAAATAAACTTAGAAATAAAATATTTAAAGTGCAAAAGAAAAGAAAAAGAATTTAGGTAATTTCATAAATTTTTATTATTTTTTTCTTAAAAGTTTTTATAGTTTTTATTCATGATTATAGCATTGCACTATTAATTGCTTCTCATCCTTCTATTTACTGAGGTCCGCAATCCGTTTTTCATAATGAAAAACCCACCTCATAATTCCCTCTATCTCCTTTTGTAAGGACATTGCGAAAGCCTTCGTGGTCTGATATTTCTTCCGGACCCTTCCCGGAGATTTTATTGCGGAGAGTTGTGAGAGGAATGTAATACACCTGAAATACTCTGGTCGCAGTCATTACATTATCAATGCCTCTGAGTTGAATATTGAGGCTCTTTTTAGTTTCTTTATATTTTTTTACTGGTATCATTGTCCTAAAAGAGTGAAAAAGAAAAGTTAGGTTATCTGTAACAAAATACAAATTCATGAGATAAATCTGCAACTCTCGAGGAATCTTGAAATCAGATTTTACACCACATTTATTTATAAACAATTTTATATTACAATTTCATTACTTATACCTTAAATTTCATTAAATGTTTGCCAGAAAACACCGAACTATTGAATAAAAACAATACAATTGACAATTCTCCGAATCAAAATAGTGTCACATATGGTGTGAGGGCGCCACACGTCAAATACCGTGGCCACAAGTCCGAAATCCTATCAATTTGGTCATAACTTATGGCCTCATCCTAATTTTATACAGTAGACTCTTCGATATCCAGCACTTCGATATCCGGGTGACAGCTGCCAAACACTGGCGGTTGATATATTCAAAATTATTTTCACTAAACATGAAGTTTGTCCAGAGTGAATTAAAGTATTATTAACATTGTATCGAAGTTTTTAATACATAATTGTGATAAAAAATGAAACATAAGCACACCATGAAGAAAATTCTCTTTTTCTTTGTCAGACAGAAAATAAATTCACACTGCACAAAATAGAAAAACCGTTGATCATTCAAAAAACCTAAATGTCATTTTGTCCCCCAGTCAGCCGGATATCGAAGAGTCTACTGTATTTGTTGTTTAAAAATTTATCAAAATTTAATAGTAAAAGAACATATAGTTATTAAGGAAAGAAGTTTTGAAAAATAGTATTAAAGATTTTCGATTGAAGATACAATATTTAGTTGTAAAAATTTTTGAGATCGTTAGTAAATTTCTTAACGATTTAACATATTTTTAATCGTAATCCGCATTAGTAAAATATTTTCCTTAAATTGTTTATTATTGTACCGAAATATAATATTAAAGTAAATCAATTTAAAATTTTCATTTAATGATAGCACATCGAATATTGGAATTTTGTGGTTCTTTGAAATCATTTTGTGAGAAAAAATTGAAGATTTTTGCGAAGAGGCCACAAGTATAGACTTTCCATAAGTAATGCCACCACCCTAATTGTCTATTGCGAATGAAATGAGGTAGATTCCCTACACTGACTGCACGCTAAGAGATCAAGAACTAAAGTTCAGCATTAGCTGAAAAATGTGAGACTTGCAAATTCCAACCAAAACTAAATGATTAATTATTCAGAATTGAAGGCATTGCCATTCATAGGATGGGATATAAAATTTTAAAAAAATCCTGGGTGTTTCTATTTTAAGAATTTTCTATTTTTCTGTGTACGCATGAAATGATATCATAATGATTTTTTCGTAGTAAGAAAAGTTTACGCATAATGTCAATATATTGAAGAAATATAAAAAAAAATCTAATCCCTTATCCTGGTATCACATTTGGCTCATTTAGGTGTGATTCCTTGATAATCACACCTATTGTGATAGTCCGATTTTCTCAAGTGCTCCGATCGAGCTGAAATTCACAGGGTATATGTTTTGAACATCCCTGATGCCGAAAATGGTAGTCCGCCATTTTCGAGTCTGGCCGGCCGTCCGGCCGTCCGTAGTACACAATATCTCCGGTTTGGAAATATATCTTCATAAATTTTTTTTAAATATATCTACTTGCGCGTACGACGATTTCTATGCTACTAGTTTTTTGAAAAACCGGTTCTAAATCGGACTAAAACCGGTTTTTCTAGGTTTACTCGAAATTGGCCTATGCAATTTGAACCATTTTATGTTTATGTTGTAGCGCTACTTGAGCAGACTAATTTAAAAAAAAAAATTGGAGATTGGTCCATGACTTCTCGAGATATTTCAAGTTGAAGATTGCAATTTTAAGAAATTTTGCTCGTATCGCGGGTGGGAAAAAAAGCGGGAGAAGCGGCGTGACACCTGGTGTTGTGCCATTTCTCTTACTCTCTCTCGCTCTCTCCTCCTGTACACTCAGTCCCGGCCGTCCCGGCATTAAATCCTTCGGGATTATGCACCTGACGGAATTATGCACACACAATTATGCAAGTTTGCCTACCATTGGGAGCCAATTTATGAAGTCATTTTTGAAATACGCCTGTATGTATAAAACTTCTTCAGAATAAAACTTTAATTTCTTTTATTAAGGTAAAATTTTTAAATATTCTAACCATTTAATAAAGAACTCTGACCGACCAAAAAGTACTGTTTGTTAATGCATTTCTATTAAACAGTTGAATCTTTTTGTTTGAACTACTTTTACTCCGCGCGAAATTCGTTCTACGGCCGATTTATTCAAAAGAAAGCCCCTGCGGATATGCAATTTTTCCCGATTCGTAGTGCCATTTCGCGCGTTTTTTTCGAACCCGAAAATGTGCTTAATCCCGGTACTGAGTGTATATAAATATACAAATTTATTTATATATGTATATATATTGAGTAGACACTGTCTGTATATTTCGCGGGTCGCCAAATTTTTCGCGAATTTGTGCGGAACGCGAAATTCTTCGCAGATTTTCGCAGGTCGAGAAATTTTTCGCGGATTTTTTCGCGGATTTTGCACTTCTTAAGCCTAAACGATAAGTGTGATGTCAAGTTGGAGGGCTTGATCTCTCATAGTTTCTGAGAAAATCGATTTTAAAGATTTTAGACAATTTTATGCATTTTTCTTCTAATTTTCCTTACTTTCAAGTGAAATTTTTAATTCTAGGTTAAAAAAGTTCAACATTTTAACACGTGTGTTAAATGTATCTTAAAGTTGTAAATTTGTCATAAAAAGGCATTTTTATTTGAAAATCAAAAAAAAAAATTTTTTCAAAAACGGGAAATCGAAAAATTTTCATTTTTCAACTGTTTATAAGTATTGTGGATGTGGAGTAACTGTATTCCCTGAAAAATTGAACTCAAAATTTTGAGTTTAACTGGTATTTTTCCTTTTTTAAAAATGTTGTTAAAATTTGAATATTTAAAAAAAAATAAGCGGAAAAGTGGAAGCTCGCCTTTTCATGGAATGTAGTACTCAATGTTACTGATCAACAGTAAAAAAATGAAAATTTTTGAGAATAAACTTTTTGAGAAAAATTAATTTTTAAATTTTTTCAAAAAAAATTAAAAGACGGCTACAAAAAAACTTGAGCAGATAATACGAAAACTAATATATCGTTTTAAAGAGTATAAAATTATCTTTCAAATAAAAAAAAAAGAGTAAGAAGAAATCTTAACCCGTTCGCGAGATAGTGCATTTTGAAATATTTGCCAAAAATCTCAATTGACGATTGAAGCGCGAGACGCCATCTTTGACGCCATGTGTCTCCGGCCAGGAATTTTTTTGGGCGAAAAAAAATAGGGGTATATTATTTTATCGTGTACTTTAACATATAGTTAAGTCAAGTCATATCATGTTCAATCATGTTTGTATGATCACCACTGAATTCTTATTTTTTGTACTCCCTAATAATTCCATTTTGTATTTAAAATCTTGAAGACTCATTAGAGTTGAGAATAAATTAACTCTTTCCGGACCGCAGCATATGCTGCAAGCCAATTTCACAATTTTTAATCAAAGATATCTAAGCTCAGGAATTAATTGAGGTCCTACAAAAAATATCTTGCATTTGGACATCCTTATAGTTTGTAATCATCCACAAGATTCGGATTTTTATCAGTTCTGAATAATTATAAACCATTATATGCTTCTTTGGGTACTACAGTCCCAAAAGAGACGAAAGAGTTAAAAGAAGTTGACACTTTTATTGCCTTTTGCACTTGGACAAGTTAAAAGGGAGAAATTCAGAGAACCCATTAATGAATCACAAGGAAATGGTGATCTCATTATTTGTACTATTGAATCACAAAGATCTTGAGCAGTGGCTCAAAAGTTGTATAAGTTGTAAAAACACAATTTTGGATAGAGTAAAGTGGACATCGAGAGAAGCAATAAGTCTTCTTTATTTCTCAACATTCTGATTTCCCCGCTCGGAAATCATAATTATATGTAAAATTCAAAAACATCTAAGACCATGAACCCGCGATTTGCGATTTTCTCGGTCGTCTTGAGGCCCATATATATATATATATATATACATATAAAACTTTTGGGTAATTTTTGTCTCTATTATCTATAGAGGTAAAAATACACCGTATCAGACTCTGTTGGATTTTCTAAGGCTAGATGTAAGACGTTTCATTAATTATGTTTATCGGTTTCATTTTTATTGCTGATTTTCGATGCGCGAAAACTGTCTCGTCGTTAAAGAGTTAATGTCGCTATGCAAACGGTGACGACCGACGGTGACCCATTCTGTATGTTTATTGTAGCTGACAAACTATTGCTAAAGAAATTTAATTTATTTAAATGAAAATCCATGAAAAGTAATAATGAACGTTATGAAACGAAGAAATTATTAAGAATCAAATAATGTAAAAATTTTCAAGTGAGCTTTTGTCCAAGTTCAATAAAAAATAACTCACTCTTTACAAAATGTAGTTTAAATTATAAGATTTTATAAGATTATGATGCTCAAAAAGTTCTAAATTAAGTATCGATAAAATTCGACTTTTACTTACCAAATCGTACATAGTTTCTTATTACACAACTTTTCTATGAACTTCATATTTACTTCTCACTGTTATTAAAATATAATTACGCTTCACAAAATATTCTAGAAACATTAACAAAAAAACCTTTATTGCAAATGTAATTCAGAAAATTTAGCATAAAATGCAATATACAAAGAAAAAGTCATGCACAGGTAAATAGGGAATATATTTATACTCAGATATTTATCTAAATATCTTTAAATTCAAATATTTCCAATTTCTCAGCATGAAAATAAGATTATTCAGTCGCATCTTCAGGTTGTATATGTTTGTAGGTTATCTCACTTTCAGATTCAAACGAATTTGTGAGATAATCAGTGAGATAATTCTTGTAATATTCTGCGTCTTCAATTGGATCATCTCCTATATATTGATTTCCTTCATCATCTTTTGATGATTTTTTAAATTCGCTGGGGGCACACACGGTACCTCGTATAGCATTCCCAATATTAATTCGATAGATCGAACTAGAGTATGATCTATTACCTTGCAGAGGTGGAAAACTACATTGAAGGCGTCCGTTGCTGATGACCCACAAATCACCTCGACTATCGATCTATTTATAAAAAAGAAATTTCAATGTAAAAGCTTTAAAATTAGAACATGCATTGGAACTTACGTTCAAGCTTTTCTGATTGTTGTTATCATGAGACACAGGAATGTTGCCAATATTTTCGGGATGCAGAGATTTTTTTACATTCCAGCAACTCAAAGATTTCGACTGCACACTAGCGAAGAATATTACTCCATGTCGTTGATCAAAAACTAGTGCAGGTGATCGACTACTACAGCCTCGATAGCCAACAAATTTGAAATCATGACGATTGTAATTCTTTGGAGCTAAACTCTTAGTTTGCAAAACGCTAGTAGATGTGGCATAAAGTCCAGAACTTGAAAAAGATTGATAGAATACAGTGCTGTATCCGTGAGCTTCCCTCCATCCGAGGGCCATTGAATTAATCCCGTGATGAGCTGTGTACGAGAATCCGTCGAAAAAGAATTGACTTTCCTGACTGTCGGGTTTGAATGAGAAGTGTTGGAATACCCATCCATCCGCCTTTTGGAAAGAATACACGGCTATGGTATTGTCTAGGAAATTTGTAACATATGCAGTGGCAAAATCACATGATGATCCATCTCTAACATCCACTGTTACACCCCCAATTCCTTCGCCTGTTTCCACAATTTCTCTAGGAAGCTCCACTCGTCGAATAACATTATAATCCCCTAATCTCTCACCAAATGTTAGATCAAAAATCCAAAGAGAAGGTCGATATATTACAGATCTCCTATTTTCCTGCCTCATCACACCAGAATCCGTCAACCAAAGTCTCTCACATTTATCGATTGTCATAGATGTTACAGAAATCAATGGTTTTGGTCTCCGTGTTCCCCAATTGTTATCACTTGAAGCACCTGGAATAGAACCTGGAACTGGACCCACAGCCGAACCTGGATGTGATCCTGTTAAATAATCAGGAGGGGGTGGTTTAAAATTACCAGCTTGAGAATTCATATTATCAAACGGATATTTCGACTGATCTGATAGTCCTGTTTCAAGCCATGGATTCTGATGTCCAGGATTATTCCAATTAGGGTTGGAAGGGTTGCTGGGCTGAGATGGTAACACAACAGGAACATAGGGTTTATTAGGATTTTTATGTTGCTGCCCTGGCTGGGTATAATGTCCAGTTTGAGGGTATTGACCAGAGTTTTTATGTATTCCGGCTTGAGTTTGACTTCGGTAATTGAAGGATTGAGTATTATTCCAATTCGAGGAAAAAACGGTGTAAGATGGCATCAAATTGGAACTAGATGATACATCATTGGCGTCAGGTTTATCACGCCGTTTCTCCGATTCATTATCTTCAGATTTAAAATTCTGTGTTGGTTCATCAAATACTTCATCAGTGTTTGTTTTTCCATACACATGTTGAGATAAAATATCCTAATAAATGATAAAATCAAACCAAAGTATTTATTTATAATACCTTAACACTAAGGCATAATAAAATACTTACATTAAGCTCGTAATTAGGAAAGGGCGATAAGGGTGGGCTAGATCCCGGTCTATGTTTCTTTACGTCAATCACATTGAGTGTAGCCGGGATTGCTGGGCAATCTCTCTTGATCCCAATGAACAAATATCCTCTTTCGGGATAATAAACAACACTAGTTGGGAGCAAATTGTCCCTATTAACACTTTTGTACTGATTGTCGTACCACAAAGTTTTCCATTTATACGCCTCGAGAACGTAATCAAATGCACTAGAAAACTCAATTCGAAGCAGAATTGAGAACAGGAAAATCACAGCATGGATCTTCATTGGGTGGGATGACGATTCGACCTGTGACAACCTTGGTGGTTCTACTTGCTTTTATACCCTCTGAGTTCGCGAAGACCTGTAATGGTGCGACTAGAATGAGTTCTTTGACTGAATTCGCCTCCTTCTACTTCTTTTTCTGCAAGAGAAATAAAATTGAGGTGATGAACCTTTCTGTGTCCCATGAGCCAGTGATAAAACTTGTTTCTTTTATTTGGTAAGTCGTTAATTTGGCATACGATGGACACTTTTATAAAGAAATGTTTAACTCTCATCAGAAATATATTGAATTCAGCCTATGTATTTGATTAAATTAAAACTTTTTGATGTTTCTTTTTTGGTATTCCTGCTACTTGTTACAGTTTATGGAAACTTATGTTAACCCTCTAACTCTAACAGTGTTTTCTTTAATACGAAAAAAAAGTTGTAAGAAAATATTTTCTAGGATAATTATGATCGAATAAAGTCGAAAAAACCATCAATTCTTCATTACCTCTTTTAGTTTAGGCGCTAGGTAAGAAAATATAATTTTTTTTTGAAACTCTCTTTACTTCTAAAATTCACTTTTTTTAATTTTTTTAAATAAAATATATAAAGTAGAATGACATAACCTTTCAGTAAAAAATAAATTTATTTTAGTCAGACAACGTTAAATCGGTGTTTCTCTTGAAATTGTAAATGAGTTTTTTGCACAAATATCGTCAGTTGGATCAGCAATTGTCGTAACTTCCTCAACGCCCCATCAGCTCTTCTTCTAACAACATAAAATTAGACACACTATACACCAACTGCTGATGAGGCGATGTGGAAGTTACGACAATTGCTGATCCAACTGACGATATCTTTTGTTGCTTTTTCTCTGACCTGCCACACAAAACTGGGGGTAGCAACTAGCAACTAAACGAAGAGTCAAAATTAGTTCAAATTTTCAAAATATGTTAGTATATAAGACTATTACGGAGAACACTATAGCATTTTTAAATAAATAAAAATGTTATAATCGCAGTAAATGTGATTTTTGTGAAAACCGTCTTGGGATGGTCTTACCGTTACCTGTTAGAGGGTTAATCTTATCTTTCACATTCACATTTCTATTTTCCCATATTAGGCAATCCACAAACATGTTTCTATTTCAAAGATTTAAAAATTATTTGATATTGTATATGATTAAAAAATCTCATAATTTAGTGTGATGAAAGGAATACCTCTTGGTACCTTAAGAACCTGTGTCATGAGATTCTTTGAGCACCATTTGAGAGAAGACATTTGAAATACTCTATTTTTAGAAACAGGCAGATTAAATAAAAATGTTATATTACATAATAATTAAAAAAAATCCAACAAGCATATATAATATTATCAATTCCGGTTAGCGTCGGGGGATGGGGCAGCTAAGAAAAAATTGATTCTTCCCAAATCTGTCGGCTCAGACTCCAAACCTTCCTCAGTGGTCAACAAACGTGTGAGCTCACAAAGAAACCAAGAAAAAAGACATACAGAAGAAAACCTACTAAGAAAATTGAGAAAATAACTAGAAAAGAAAAGTGCAGTGCCCCAGATCTTATGCCCTGTGAACCAAGGAGACGTATGACAAAGCAATAAGAGAACAGATTTGACCACTGAGGAAAGCTTGGAGTCTGAGCCGAAAGCTTTGGGAAGAATCAATTTTTTTCTTAGTTGCCCCATCCCTTGACGCTTACCGGAATTGATAATACTTGAATCAACCGTTGGAAAACACCATAATTATATATATTAAATACTTTTATAATATTAAAATATATTCTAGCAATTTTTTCTTCATAAGTGCCTAGGCGTAATGAATTATTCATAAATGACCCTAGCCCCCGCTAGCTCCACAACTCGTTTTGGACAAAATTCCAGTATATCATATTCAGTTTCATAATTCTGAATAATACCTGATGCTTTGAATGAAACATGAAAGGGACAGATAATCCTAACCGGCTTATGTAGGTGAGATTCTTAACGTGAGCTAACTCGGAGTGCATGCAAATTCGATTTAGAGCTGAAATTGTGAGTCGCCATTCAATTATCTTGAATCAAATTCGTGAAATTATACAAATTTTGTATTTAAACCAAAATATCAAGGATTTGGATGAACTGGCACAAAAGTGATATATGGGTGAAATGTAGACCAGAATGTTCTCTATAATTTTCCCATAGAACATGATCTCATCGATTACTCAGAAGTCAAGATAAGCGAGGTTTTTTGTTTCTTAACTCGTTTTTTCATCCAGAGTTCCCTAAGTAGTCATTTGTTGAACTTCAACTATATCAAAAAGGTAAAATTTAGGTCGCTATGTTAATTAGAACCGGAGATAGAAGCCGGTCAATGTTCGAACTTTGACCCCTTATAGCTCAGGTCAGGGGTTATGGATCGACTTAAGGTTTTTTTTGTTTGATAGGTATAATCAACGGCTACAACATACTAAAATTTCAGCCCGATTGCATAAGGAATTTTTGAGTTATTTAACTTATAAGATTTAAAAATTTTCTTTTTAATAATAGCGCCCCTAGCGGTGGTTTTATGAACTTGCGATGTTAGAAGGGGAAGTGGCATTTCATGAGAGCTTTCCAAAAAGCCCTCATTTTTTAAATTCTGACAATTAGAACAGGAGTTATGGCCATTTTAAGATTTTTTTTTGGACCCTTATAGCTCGGGTCAGGGGGGTCGGGGGACCTTAAGTTTGGTATTGATGGAAAGCTCTAAGGCCCAGCTATAACATACTAAAATTTGAGCCCGCTCGATGCCACAGGGGCGGAGCTATTGAGAAAACAAAAAAAGGGGATCTTCAAAATGGCGGAAGGAGGGGTGGGGGGTGGGGGGTCAATGCACCAAGTTGCAATTTTCATGCGATATATAACCTTTGCCGAAAACCGCAAGTCGATATCTTTTTTAGTTTAGGAGCTATTAAGCTCCAAAGAGCGGCCGGACGGCCGGCCGGGAACTTAACTTAGCCCCCCATATATTCGGAATCAGGAAGTGGCGAAACACATTTTGGCCAAGTTTGAGGTCGATCGGACGACATGAAATTTTGTTAGGATTATAGTAGGTGAGATTGTTAAGAATCTCACCTAATACTCAATGCTTTCCAGTTTTACACTTACATGACAAATTTGGCACGAGTATTGCCTAAGAAAAGTGCGTTAATGCCTATACTTTCCCCCCATTACCTCCACAAAGTACATTTGGATCTCCCACAGCCTCACATGCTCGTTTAAGGCATAAGATTCTAGTATATTCGCTGTGGGACATAATGTTTTGCACGTAAGGCTTTACTTTAGTTTAGAAGGTCAAAATCCATTTGAATGACAAGAAGACTCATACTTTTCGAACAGAGAGTGATGGATAAATGTCCCTCGAGGTCTTCAACGATCCAGATTACTTCTTTAATAAATCCAAAAGCAGTTGTGCACTAATCATCAAAATTGAATTGTTGGCGAATTTTTGCTTCGAAAACTTGCAGAAAGATTAAATAAATAAAACTGGTAAGTACAAAGTAAATTTTGAAACCAATCATCTTCAGAGTCTTTTTTTTCTCTTCTGAACGAGTATTTTCCTTAACACACATGAACCCAAAAAATCCTTTTTGTATGTCCAGTTTAGCCAACTCTTTTGTCTCTGGGAGCAATTCTTTGAATTCTCTGTAGCTATTCAATATCAACAAAAGTTTTTGGACAATTGATAAGCTTTAAATCCTTAAAAACCTTATTCATCTTATGGAAATATTATAGCACGAAACCAATTCTTAAGAAGTCACGAATTCAAGTAAACTTTGTCATATCTTTTTTTGAAAATGCTTTTATTTTCTTGACTTTATAAAGTACATATTGATTTGTATGCACTAATCTAAAGCAGAGCTTTTTATTTAGGTTTTCTCACTTCACACGGTAGATTACGAATTGCGCGGTGTGTTGGTACGTACATTAAACGAATTTGGCGCTTATCGAAGTCCAAATTGGGTAGTTCTGTTGGTGGATGAGCATTAGACATAAACCACAGAGTCGAATCAGCATCAACCTAAAAGTAGGAATTATGTAATATAAATATGAAATTTTAATGAATAAAATAATTACCATTATATCTGTTCCAAACACAAAATAGGCATTTGTATAAATAACGCCAACATTTTTAGGTATTAATTCCTTTTGTATATTCCAGCAAGACACTTGTCTGCTATCAGATTCAACGAAGAAGATGACTTTAGTCTTTGGATCGTAAGCAAGTGCAATGGCTTCTGTTTTAAAACCACGTTCTCCTAGTAATCTTGGTTTAAGAGATGCACCCTTTTCCTTTAGAGATGCGGTATTGACACTGTAGACCTTTGTGCTCGATCCTGCTAAATAATAAGCTGGTCGGTGTCCGTCCTTGTTCCTATCTCCCAGAGTTATACCAAATATTCCTGCGATATAGGAATATTGTTCGCCTTTATGATTAAATACGGACTTCCCTGGTTCTGGCTTGAACGAATCGTCATTAAATTTCCATGCATTCTTATTCTTCATGTCATACACAATAAGAGCGTTATCAATAAAATTCGTAATATAAAGATAAGTTTCATCGGATTTGGCACAATTTCCATTTGGGTTTATTACATCAACGGCAAATCCTCCAAAACCTAGTGGAGATCGTGCAACATCACCTTCTAATTTATATCGATGTACTTCCGGATTTCCTTCTTGATTAAGATCGAAAGCGATAATTTCGGGGTTTTTCGTTGGATATTCATTTCCATGTTTTTTATAGTCCACTTGTCCAACATCGAGAACCCAAAGTCTACGACAATCATCAATCACTGGTTGATAAATCGATGTGAATTCTTTACCACTTTGACTATTGAATTTACTGAACGGAGGAGAACGTATTTCAGATCGATTATAGTTGCGAGTGTCAATTTCAGCAAGTGTGTATGGAATATTGGAATATCGTCTTGGAACTCCAAAGTAAAGTTTCTTGGTTTTCGCATCATGAGTAACTCCAGTTGGTATGACATCTCCTGGCTTATAGGTACCTAAATTGAATAATGAAACTTAAAGATTCCTTTTTAGGGTAAAAAGGGACAGATAATCCTAACCGGCTTATGTAGGTGAGATTCTTAACGTGAGCTAACTCGGAGTGCGTGCAAATTCGATTTGGAGCATGAAGTTGGGAGACGCCATTCAGTTATCTTGAATAAAATTCGTGAAATTATACAAATTTTGTATTTAAACCAAAATATCAAGGATTTGGATGAACTGGCACAAAAGTGATATATGGGTGAAATGTAGACCAGAATGTTCTCTATAATTTTCCCATAGAACATGATCTCATCGATTACTCAGAAGTCAAGATAAGCGAGGTTTTTTGTTTCTTAACTCGTTTTTTCATCCAGAGTTCCCTAAGTAGTCATTTGTTGAACTTCAACTATATCAAAGAATTGTTGTCTTTTGTGGGACTTTCCATTTAAAACCGTATTTTAAGTGTCTTGGTGAAGTAAAGGCAGTCAAATTGGCATCTGAGTGATTTCAAAGCGTTATTATGAGAAAAATCAATTTTTTCACACTTAAACAGCAAAATCGGAGTGATGGCGTAGTCTGAGCGGAAAATGATGTATGGACGAAATGTAGAGACAAATGTACTCTACAATTATGTCGAAGTAATCATCAAAATCGGTTCAGCGACAGTCGAGATAATTGAGGTTATGTGATATTGAAATTGGTTTTTCGACTGTGGCGCCCCTGGTGTTGGTCCCACGAAGTTCAAATATTCTAGAAAGTTGTAGCATTTGGTGAGATCTTTCGTTTAAGCCCTAATTCATCAAAATCGGTCACATAGAACCGGAGATATGATTTTTTGAATTTCGTGAAGTTGACCCCTCATATCTCCGGTTCTGTTTTAACCACAGCGCACATTTGTACCATTTTGGAAACGTCCTAGACTGGGCTACAACATACTAAAATTTCATTAATTTCATTAAGGAATTTTTGAGAAAAATGATTTTGAATTTCGATGAATTTTGACGCTATCGCAGCGCCACCTATGGGGACTTTTTGAACTTCCATCTGAAAGTGCTCATCGAGACGAAACCAAAAAGGTAAAATTTATGTCGCTATGTTAATTAGAACCGGAGATAGAGGCCGGTCAATATTCGAACTTTGACCCCTTATAGCTCGGGTCAGGGGTTATGGATCGACTTAAGGTTTTTTTGTTTGATAGGTATAATCAACGGCTACAACATACTAAAATTTCAGCCCGATGCACAATGGAATTTTTGAGTTATTTAACTTATAAGATTTAAAAATTTTCTTTTTAATAATAGCGCCCCTAGCGGTAGTTTTACGAACTTGCGATGTTAGAAGGGGAAGTGGCATTTCACGAGAGCTTTCCAAAAAGCCCCCATTTTTTTAAATTCTGACAATTAGAACCGGAGTTATGGCCATTTTAAGAAATTTTTTTTGGACCCTTATAGCTCGGGTCAGGGGGGTCGGGGGACCTTAAGTTTGATATTGATGGAAAGCCCTAAGGCCCAGCTATAACATTCTAAAATTTGAGCCCGATCGATGCCATAGGGGCGGAGCCATTAAGAAAACAAAATAAGAGGGTATTCAAAATGGCGGAAGGAGGGGTGGGGGGTAGGGGGTCAATGCACCAAGTTGCAATTTTCATACGATATTTAACCTTTGCCGAAAACCGCAAGTCCATATCTTTTTTAGTTTAGGAGCTATTAAGCTCCAAAGAGCGGCCGGACGGACGGACGGACGGACGGACGGACGGACGGACGGACGGACGGACGGACGGACGGACGGACGGACGGACGGACGGACGGACGGACGGGAACGGTTTTTAGCCATCCATATATTCGTGATCAGGAAGTGTCAAAACACGTTCTGGCAAAGTTTGGGGCCAATCGGAGGACATGAGATTTTGTTAGGATTATAGTAGGTGAGATTGTTAAGAATCTCACCTAATACGATACACGTACCTTCTTTTACGTCTTCAAAAGTTATATTTCTCCATGCGTAAAATCTTTCAACATCGTCACAGAAAACATATTGAAAAGATGCTAAAGCAATAACACTCAAAAAGAACTTCATTATAGAGTCGTCGGAAGTGAACTACTAAATGCTACAGAAATTGATCTAATTTTATAGGCCCATCGCAGCTGTACAATAAATATATATTACAGATTTGTAAACAACACACAGGTGAATTTTCAAATAAATGTTGAGTAAAATTAAATATGCGAAACGTGAATTAATTCATTTATTATGATGCAATTTATTTCTATTTGATTATCTGGTAAATTTCTTTTTATAAATATTATATGAAGTTCACAATCATGTTATATACTTATTTGTGATCTCTGTAAATGATGATTACAATATCAACTTTTTTCAACTAAAAGTTTCTTTTTTGTGACTTCCTATAAGCTTATTTTATGAAGTCCTCCGGAGTTTTTGAGTAATCAAAGACTCCTTCTGCTTTATATTCATCATCATCATTAGCACAAACTGTACCCCTGATGGCATCGTCAACGTGCACACGGTAGAGTCTGACATTAACTTTAGTGGTATCTAATCCGTAGGAAAAGTAGTGAGGATTCTTGTTGCTCAGGGCCCATAAATATCCTTTTTCATCAATCTATTTTGAAAAGAAAATTAATCTAATGTTTCTTATTTGAAATTGTTTCATGGATACTTACAAACATGCTATGAACATAGACAAGATTAGCATCGTTATATACAACATCAACGTTGTCCGGTGTAAGAGGTTTTCTCACATTCCAACATCTCAAAGATAGGCCGTGTCTGTCACCATAGAAAATCACTCCATTCTTTGAATCAAAGACATGAATTTGTGCTTGTGTTTCACAACCTCGATTACCAATAGGTTTAAAGTCATCTGAATTGTAGTTTAATGGTGCGAGATCTTTTTGTTTGAGTACTTCTGTAGATACTCCAAATTCAACAGTCGAAGTCGGAGATATATAATAAGCCGTGCGATAGCCACGAGCATCCCTCCAACCCAAAGTAATTGAGAACACTCCGTAATTCATGGTATATTTTTCGTCTTCCTGGACAAAAGTGCTAGTGCTAATGACCGGGAAGAATGAGTAGTGATCCTGGAAAGACCATGCCTTATTATTCTTGAAATCGTATACATTTACTCGACCGGTCAAAATTGCTGGGAAGTATACAAAAACGTCATCACAGGTTCCACCTTTTTTGTAATCTAAGGACACGTAAGATAGTCCATGATATGTTCCTCCGGGAAGAACGTTACTGGGAATTTCGTAACGATGACTGACAGGATAAGGACCCTCGCCACATTTTCCCCTTGTAGGCAAATCAACTACCCAGATAGATGGTCTAGATACTTCTTTATGACCGTCCACATAGCCAAGAACGCCACTGTCTATAAACCAAACGCGGTCACATACATTATCAACAACGGGGTGAAAAACTGAAATAAAATTTGGATATTCTGGCTCAGGTACAGTAGATGTAGGCTTGTCCTTGTCTTCCTGATAAGGTAAAGGTACATAGTAATGTTCTTTATGACCATGAGAGTGAGAATGTACTGTATGAATTTGGGAAAGTGTTCCATATTTGTTTTTATGAGGTTTAGAAATAACATGCGAATAATGGGGTTTGTTGTAGTGGGAATTAGAAGGCTTATTAGGTGAGATTCTTAACAATCTCACCTACTATAATCCTAACAAAATTTCATGTCGTCCGATCAAGCTCAAACTTGGCCAAAACGTGTTTCAGCACTTCCTGATCACGAATATATATGTGGCTAATTTACGTTCCCGGCCGGCCGGCCGGCTGGCCGGCCGGCCGGCCGGCCGGCCGCTCTTTGGAGCTTAATAGCTCCTAAACTAAAAAAGATATCGACTTGCGGTTTTCGGCAAAGGTTATATATCGGGTGAAAATTGCAACTTGGTGCATAGACCCCCCACCCCCCACCCCTCCTTCCGCCATTTTGAAGACCCCCCTTTTTTTGTTTTCTCAATAGCTCCGCCCCTATGGCATCGAGCGGGCTCAAATTTTAGTATGTTATAGCTGGGCCTTAGAGCTTTCCATCAATACCAAACTTAAGGTCCCCCGACCCCCCTGACCCGAGCTATAAGGGTCCAAAAAAAAATTCTTAAAATGGCCATAACTCCGGTCCTAATTGTCAGAATTTAAAAAGTGAGGGCTTTTTGGAAAGCTCTTGTGAAATGCCACCTGCCTTTCTAACATCGCAAGTTCATAAAACCACCGCTAGGGGCGCTATTATTAAAAAGAAAATTTTTAAATCTTATAAGTTAAATAACTCAAAAATTCCATTGTGCATCGGGCTGAAATTTTAGTATGTTGTAGCCGTTGATTATACCTATCAAACAAAAAAAAACCTTAAGTCGATCTAAAACCCCTGACCCGAGCTATAAGGGGTCAAAGTTCAAACATTGACCGGCCTCTATCTCCGGTTCTAACTAACATAGCGACCTAAATTTTACCTTTTTGGTTTCGTCTCGATGAGCACTTTCAGATGGAAGTTCAAAAAGTCACCACAGGTGGCGCTGTGATAGCGTCAAAATTCATCGAAATTCAAAGTCACTTTTCTAAAAAACGGCATTGTGCAAGTTAATGAAATTTCAGTATGTTGTAGTCCAGTCTAGGACGTTTCCAAAATGGTGCAAATGTGCGCTGTGGTTAAAACAGATCCGGAGATATGAGGGGTCAAAGTTCACAAAATTCAAAAAATCATATCTCCGGTTCTATGTGACCGATTTTGATGAGTGAGGGCTTAAACGAAAGATCTCACCAGATGCTACAACTTTCTAGAATATTTGAACTTCGTGGGACCAACACCAGGGGCGCCACAGTCGAAAAACCAATTTCAATATCACATAACCTCAATTATCTCGACTGTCGCTAAACCGATTTTGATGATTACTTCGACATAATTGTAGAGCACATTTGTCTCTACATTTCTTCCATATATCATTTTCCGCTCAGACTACGCTATCACTCCGATTTTGCCGTTTAAGTGTGAAAAAATTGATTTTTCCCATAATAACGCTTTGAAATCACTCAGATGCCAATTTGATTGCCTCTACTCCACAAAGACACTTAAAATAGGGTTTTAAATGGAAAGTCCCACAAAATACAACAATTCTTTGATATAGTTGAAGTTCAACAAATGAACACTTGGGGCGCTCTGGTCGAAAAAACGAGTTCAGAAACAAACAACCTCGATTATCTCGGCTTCTAATTAATCGATGAGATCAAGTTCTACGGCAAAATTATAGAGTACATTCTGGTCTACATTTCACCCATATATCACTTTTCTGTCAGTTCATCCAAATCCTTGACATTTTGGTTCAAATACAAAACTTGTATAATTTCACGAATTTGATTCAAGATAACTAAATGGCGACTCACAATTTCAGCTCTAAATCGAATTTGCATGCACTCCGAGTTAGCTCACGTTAAGAATCTCACCTACATAAGCCGGTTAGGATTATCTGTCCCTTTCCATGATGAGAATTATGAGAGTAATCAGGATTATAGTAATTTCCGTGAGAGTAATTAGGTTTTTCAGCATGAGTGTGATGGTCATGACCTGAGCCATGATATACAGGATTCTTATTGCGATCCTTGTCTTTATGTTTATTTCCAGAGCTCCACTTCTTTCGACTTTCGTCATCGTCAGTATTAATATTCTCCTCAACATTTACATCTTTCTCTTCCAAATTATCCATATTCATAGTTTCAGCATTCAAAGCCATATTATTCTCATTATGTGTTCCATCATCTTTAAAATTTTCTTTATCTTCAGAATTTGATTTGGTAACATCTTTTTCGATTTCTTGCGGATTGTCACTTTCCAGAACCTTATCTTTCTCATTTACTTCAAATTCAGGTTTGTCCACTTTTGTCACTTCTACTTTTTCTTTCTCTTCAGTCATTTCTTCCTCAAACTCATATTTATTTTTTATATCTGGCGATCGAATTGAACGCCTCTTGGAGTCAAAGTACTCAGGCAAGAGTTCATTAATCTTGTAGCTTGGAAAACCCCACACTTTTGGGTTGTTGGTACCCTTCCTGTACTTTTCTGCACAGAAAGCATTCACAGTGGATGGAACACCTGTTTTAGGACGTGCGACTGTTACTATAAATAATCCAGTGGGTGCATGATATCCAATTCCATGAACATTTACATTTTCTCGGACGTAGTAGGGTTCAGTGGGGGTCACATATGAATTTTCTGAAATTATATTAAAAATTTACTACACTAACTTCATTGTCAATACTGACCATTATATACAATTAGTCTTTTATTTTTTGACTCCAAAATTGCCACCTTACCCCCATCAAGAATCTTTTTTTATGTGTATATGCAAATCGGAAAATTTAAAAGAGTATTTAAAGACAATTTAAAAGACTCCTGGTGGAGTGCAATATCTGGTGAAAATGGAGTAAGACCTTTTTTCTCTTCTTTCAATTTTTATTCGCTACAACGTTTCGGGAATACGATGTCCCCTTCATCAGGTATAGAATAATTAAGGAAGAAACACGTAAGGTATATATCGTTACACTGGACTTGCACTGTGATTGGTGGACAAGATTGTATCGTGGAGCTCATCACCATGGATCGGATAGACACAGAATCGTATTCCCGAAACTTTGTAGCGAATAAAAATTGAAAGAAGCGAAAAAAGGTCTTACTCCGTTTTCACCAAATATTAAAAGAGTAACCTTTATACAGTCGTAGGTCATGAGCAGTTGCATGCCAAGCGGTTAGTGATAGAGATTCCAGATATTCGAGGATCGCTGCTATAAGTTTATCTTTTCCTCATTAACATGACTTTCGTATTTTACTCATCCTTTCGTTCTCAAGCATACGTAAAGAAATATTGTGCAAACAGGTTCCTATCTTTTCATTTTCGTATGGAAGGTATGTATCCTGAGTTTTCGTCCATATTCAACCTTGGGATTATAATTTTTAATACCGGTTTAGAAGATTAAAGTATTAAACAGGTCTAAAGAATGTATTTCACAATCGATTGAGTATTATTCCACTAGGTGTGAGTAGGAGTTATAATAGGTTAAAAATGTTTTTAAATAGTAATTACTCTTGTACTATATTTTTATGAATTTTTGGGCATTGGAGAATTCAATTTAAATTGGTTGTGAATCAATGACATTGAAAGAATTAAAAATAACTTTGGGTGCAGTCACAAGTTGCGAGCATTACGCAAACCAAGGATCCACTACCAACCAATAGAATAGAACCAATAGAACCAATAAAATAGTCATAATTACCTGGTTTTGGCAGATTTTCATATTCAACGTAATTCCAGTTGTAAACTTCTTCCACATTTCCTCTACACAAAACTACTGAGAAAATAATTATTCCCAAAATTTTTATAGGAATCATTATTAACACAAGAGA
This sequence comes from Phlebotomus papatasi, assembly GCF_024763615.1. Classification (NCBI taxonomy): domain Eukaryota; kingdom Metazoa; phylum Arthropoda; class Insecta; order Diptera; family Psychodidae; genus Phlebotomus; species Phlebotomus papatasi. The sequence continues at coordinate 44,611,213 of NC_077222.1, read as the reverse complement.
AACTCTCTATAGGAATGAAGAAAACCAACTGAATAAAATTTGGATGAAATTTGAATTTATACAAGAAGCTCTTTTTCTCTGTTCACGCGGTGTGTGTCCAATGAGATGAAATTTGAATTTAATTAGAAAACTTGAAGGGAGGAGTTGAGGAAGTTCTTTGACTTCTTTTTAGCAACAATATGAAATTTAAAAGAAATGTAGACAAACATACAAAATTTATTATAAATTTCTAATTATTTTCACATACTGTTCCGCGAATCGCGTCACGAACTTTAATCCTAAAAAATCTATTGTTCACTTCATTAAGATCCAATGATGTGTTGGTGAAAACCAAAACAGGCAATCTGCAGGAATTAAACCATATATAACCTCGTGAATCCTTAAAGATTGTCAAAGGATATTGGATCTTGTCGGACTCAAAAACCACGCCGAGATTATCAGGATTAAGAGGTTTATTCATATTCCAACATCTGATTCTATTTGATTGACGCTCAGCATAAAATATAACTCCGTAAGTATAATCTACAGCCATCTTTCCAGCATTGCTCAGGCATCCTCTATAACCAACTAATCTGAAATCATCTAAATTGTAATGCGTAAGAGATTTTCTTTTATCTTTTAGAATTCTCGTAGATACAGCAAATTGGGCTGTACTTGCACCTGTTAGATAATAAGCTGTACGATCTCCATATCTATCTGGATATCCAAGAGCCACAGACATCAGGCCTTCTAGCAATTGATAGTGTAAAGTTTTTTCATACACAAAGAAGGATTCAGCAGTAATAGGCTGAAATGTAGGATGATTTGTGAAATGCCAAAAATCATTCCTTTTGTAGTCGTAAACTATTAAATATGAATCAAAATTCATTATATAAAGGTAGAGATCATCGCAATTTTCCGATTGATAATCTATAGTGGTATAAAGAATTCCAAAAGGATTATGGCTGGCAACTCTATCTGGAATTTCAACTCTCCGAATTAATCGAAACTTGCGGCTTTCACATCCATCAGGAGGGAGATCGTAAACAAGAAGAGCTGGTTTCTGAATTACATTAGTTCCATTTAGAAAATAATCTAAAACTCCAACGTCCACAAAAAATACTCTATGGCACTTTTCATCAACATTCATTTGATATACGGAAATAATCCTGAATTTCTCTGAACTTGCCAAAAAAGTTGTTTCCGGTTTTTGATATGTAAGCTTTTGTTGATCGTAATGACGACCATCAATATCAGAATTACTTTGCGAATTCGCCGCTTTTCTCTTTCTTCTATTCAATTTATTATAAAAATCTGAATCCCTGAGAGCATTTGTTTCATAATCTGGAAATGCCCATAATTTAGGACTCGATCCTGATTTATATTTTTTTGCACAAAATGCAGCTGCTGTTGCCGGAGTTCCAGGCCTTAATCGGCCCACTGCCACGAGCATTAACCCACTGGCTGAGTGATAACCCATTCCCATTATGTCAATATTCTCCGGGATATAATACCTGTACGGTCCGACCAGGGAATTTGCTAAAAATTATACATTTATTACTGCAATATCCCAAGAACTGATATTATGATCACATACCTGGTTTTGGTAAGTTCTCGTACTCCACGCGTTTCCACTTGTAAATTTCCTCAACATAGTTATTGTCGTACGATGAGGTACTTAGAAAAAAAAGCGCTAAAGAAATTCCTTGTAAAATAAGTCTCTTCATTCTTCTTGACCTCTTCACGAAAACTTTTAAAATGAAGCGTTCATGCAATTTCACATTCCTTTATATACTCAATATCAAATGTGTCACATCGAATAAAAAACACCACAGAAAAAATTATAGTCATTTATAAACAATAAAAAGTTTTCGTCGACTGCTCGTGATTATGTTAAACTCTGTTTCATTAAATTTTGTTCTGTTTATAATTTACTCACAATTAAAGATATTATTGAATATATATTTTTGTCTGAACTTACTAATGCAGTACTCAGTCATGAGATTTCATGATGATCTAAAAAAAACCGAAATATATGTTTCTGATTTTAATAATTTCTTTTAAATCGGATTTCTTTTCTTTTTTTTTTGATAATATAGCTTAAGATTATTAGGTGAGATTCTTAACAATCTCACCTACTATAATCCTAACAAAATTTCATGTCGTCCGATCGACCTCAAACTTGGCCAAAACGTGTTTCAGCACTTCCTGATCACGAATATATATGTGGCTAATTTACGTTCCCGGCCGGCCGGCCGCTCTTTGGAGCTTAATAGCTCCTAAACTAAAAAAGATATCGACTTGCGGTTTTCGGCAAAGGTTATATATCGGGTGAAAATTGCAACTTGGTGCATTGACCCCCCACCCCCCACCCCTCCTTCCGCCATTTTGAAGACCACCCTTTTTTTGTTTTCTCAATAGCTCCGCCCCTATGGCATCGAGCGGGCTCAAATTTTAGTATGTTATAGCTGGACCTTAGAGCTTTCCATCAATACCAAACTTAAGGTCCCCCGACCCCCCTGACCCGAGCTATAAGGGTCCAAAAAAAATTTCTTAAAATGGCCATAACTCCGGTTCTAATTGTCAGAATTTAAAAAGTGAGGGCTTTTTGGAAAGCTCTCCTGAAATACCACTTCCCTTTCTAACATCGAAAGTTCATAAAACCACCGCTAGGGGCGCTATTATTAAAAAGAAAATTTTTAAATCTTATAAGTTAAATAACTCAAAAATTCCATTGTGCATCGGGCTGAAATTTTAGTATGTTGTAGCCGTTGATTATACCTATCAAACAAAAAACAACCTTAAGTCGATCTAAAACCCCTGACCCGAGCTATAAGGGGTCAAAGTTCGAACATTGACCGGCCTCTATCTCCGGTTCTAACTAACATAGCGACCTAAATTTTACCTTTTTGGTTTCGTCTCAATGAGCCCTTTCAGATGGAAGTTCAAAAAGTCACCACAGGTGGCGCTGCGATAGCGTCAAAATTCATCGAAATTCAAAGTCACTTTTCTCAAAAACGGCATTGTGCAAGTTAATGAAATTTTAGTATGTTGTAGTCCAGTCTAAGACGTTTCCAAAATGGTGCAAATGTGCGCTGTGGTTAAAACAGAACCGGAGATATGAGGGGTCAACTTCACAAAATTCAAAAAATTAAACATATCTCCGGTTCTATTTGACCGATTTTGATGAATTAGGGCTTAAACGAAAGATCTCACCAAATGCTACAACTTTCTAGAATATTTGAACTTCGTGGGACCAACACCAGGGTCGCCACAGTCGAAAAACCAATTTCAATATCACATAACCTCAATTATCTCGACTGTCGCTGAACCGATTTTGATGATTACTTCGACATAATTGTAGAGCACATTTGTCTCTATACTTCTTCCATACATCATTTTCCACTCAGACTACGCACGCTATCACTCAGATTTTGCCGTTTAAGTGTGAAAAAATTGATTTTTCCGATAATAACGCTTTGAAATCACTCAGATGCCAATTTGACTGCCTCTACTCCAGCAAGACACTTAAAAGGGACAGATAATCCTAACCGGGTTATGTAGGTGAGATTCTTAACGTGAGCTAACTCGGAGTGCATGCAAATTCGATTTAGAGCTGAAATTGTGAGTCGCCATTCAATTATCTTGAATCAAATTCGTGAAATTATACAAATTTTGTATTTAAACCAAAATATCAAGGATTTGGATGAACTGGCACAAAAGTGATATATGGGTGAAATGTAGACCAGAATGTACTCTATAATTTTCCTATAGAACATGATCTCATCGATTACTCAGAAGCCAAGATAAGCGAGGTTTTTTGTTCCTTAACTTGTTTTTTCATCCAGAGTGCCTCAAGTAGTGATTTGTTGAACTTCAACTATATCAAAGAAATGTTGTATTTTGTGGGACTTTCCATTTAAAACCATATTTTAAGTGTCTTTGTGGAGTAGAGGCAGTCAAATTGGCATCTGAGTGATTTCAAAGAGTTGTTATGGGAAAAATCAATTTTTTCACACTTAAACGGCAAAATCGGAGTGATAGCGTAGTCTGAGAAGAAAATGATTAATGGACGAAATGTAGAGACAAATGTGCTCTACAATTATGTCGAAGTAATCATCAAAATCGGTTCAGCGACAGTCGAGATAATTGAGGTTATGTGATATTGAAATTGGTTTTTCGACTGTGGCGCCCCTGGTGTTGGTCCCACGAAGTTCAAATATTCTAGAAAGTTGTAGCATTTGGTGAGATCTTTCGTTTAAGCCCTCACTCATCAAAATCGGTCACATAGAACCGGAGATATGATTTTTTGAATTTCGTGAACTTTGACCCTTCATATCTCCGGTTCTATTTTAACCACAGCGCACATTTGCACCATTTTGGAAACGTCTTAGACTGGACTACAACATACTAAAATTTCATTAACTTGCACAATGTCGTTTTTGAGAAAAGTGCAGCGCCACCTGTGGTGACTTTTTGAACTTCCATCTGAAAGTACTCATCGAGACGAAACCAAAAAGGTAAAATTTAGGCCGCTATGTTAGTTAGAACCGGAGATAGAGGCCGGTCAATGTTCGAACTTTGACCCCTTATAGCTCGGGTCAGGGATTTTAGATCGACTTAAGGTTTTTTTTGTTTGATAGGTATAATCAACGGCTACAACATACTAAAATTTCAGCCCGATGCACAATGGAATTTTTGAGTTATTTAACTTTTAAGATTTAAAAATTTTCTTTTTAATAATAGCGCCCCTAGCGGTGGTTTTATGAACTTGCGATGTTAGAAGGGGAAGTGGCATTTCATGAGAGCTTTCCAAAAAGCCCTCACTTTTTAAATTCTGACAATTAGAACCGAAGTTATGGCCATTTTAAGAAATTTTTTTTTGGACCCTTATAGCTCGGGTCAGGGGGGTCGGGGGACCTTAAGTTTGGTATTGATGGAAAGCTCTAAGGCCCAGCTATAACATACTAAAATTTGAGCCCGCTCGATGCCATAGGGGCGGAGCTATTGAGAAAACAAAAAAAGGGGGGTCTTCAAAATGGCGGAAGGAGGGGTGGGGGGTGGGGGGTCAATGCACCAAGTTGCAATTTTCACCCGATATATAACCTTTGCCGAAAACCGCAAGTCGATATCTTTTTTAGTTTAGGAGCTATTAAGCTCCAAAGAGCGGCCGGCCGGGAACGTAAATTAGCCACATATATATTCGTGATCAGGAAGTGCTGAAACACATTTTGGCCAAGTTTGAGGTCGATCGGACGACATGAAATTTTGTTAGGATTATAGTAGGTGAGATTGTTAAGAATCTCACCTAATAGGGTTTTAAATGGAAAGTCCCACTAAAAGACAACATTTCTTTGATATAGTTGAAGTTCAACAAATCACTACTTGAGGCACTCTGGATGAAAAAACAAGTTAAGGAACAAAAAACCTCGCTTATCTTGACTTCTGAGTAATCGATGAGATCATGTTCTATGGGAAAATTATAGAGAACATTCTGGTCTACATTTCACCCATATATCACTTTTCTGTCAGTTCATCCAAATCCTTGATATTTTGGTTTAAATACAAAATTTGTATAATTTCACGAATTTGATTCAAGATAACTGAATGGCGTCTCCCAACTTCAGCTCTAAATCGAATTTGCATACACTCCGAGTTGGCTCACGTTAAGAATCTCACCTACATAACCCGGTTAGGATTATCTGTCCCTTTTTGGTGAAGTTTTCCAAAAAAATATTTCACTAATGATATTATTTGATTAGTGGAATTATTTGAAGTATTCTCATGTGATTTTCATTGGGAAATTCGCTTAAGAATTGCGGTTTTTAGAGCAGATTTTTTTTCTTACCACTCGTACACTGTCCCCTCCAATGAATGTTAATCGATTTTTAATAAAACCTGAGGATTCCCCTATTTATAAATACATATTTTCATTGGATGAAAATGATGTCATCTAAGGGAAATGTATACGATGATTGGCTGAAAGTTGAAAAAGTGTGCGTAGGTCGATGAATTTGAGCCAGTCACGAGACTTGAGCTTCATAGAGGAGAACTCATTTTAACAGAAAGTCCGAGTGTACAAGACGTAAACTCTTCTCATAGTGCGTACATGGTAGTTAAATTTGAAAATTAAGTAATTATTGTGGAAATTTTCCTAAAGATTTTTGAAAATATTCAATTAAATATTCTCATCGGACAGTGATTCCGGCAAATCCCCTGATTTTGTGGCTTTTTTTGTGGTTCAAAGTTAACTGAGAATATTCTTCCTTTTATTTGTGAAAAGTGTAGTATAATGTTTTTAAAAGAAAGGGCGTTTTTCGAGTAAGAAACGCATTGAGTAAGTCAATATAAAATTTATTGAATTCTATAAAAAAGAAAGAAAAATCCTCTTCTAAGCGAAATCGAACATGAATTTCACAACAATATGACTGCCGCAATGACGTCATTATCGAGATTCCCCTCATCAGCTCGATATATACGAACTGTTGCTATCCCGTTCTATTATAATTTAACTGATAATGTGGGAATGAAATGCAAGAAATGATACAGCAATTTTTTTCTTTTTTGAAATAAAATGTGTTTTTAAATATTGTTTTTTTTTTTATTTGTAGGTTGAGAGATACAAATTCTCGGCTCACTTGTTGGCGCTGTCGCTAAAGGCTTTAAAATTTCATTAGAACTTAACGGCGGATTGTATGTAAGTGTCTAACAGGATTTAAGTATATAATTTGTGTAGAATCCCTTCCTTTCACTTCAATTCTCTTTATTTCTTCCCTTCACTCTTTACAACCTTCTTCTACGCCATATATCGTCTGGTCTCTCATTTCCCCTTCTATTCCTTTTGTTATAAATTCCACCCAATTGCCCTAACCTTACTTTTCACCCTATAATACCCATCCCATCTGGTATATACTACAATTTGAAAAAACAAACATTACATAATGCAATATTACCTTTCTTTTCAGTCCCGTTTAAAATGTCTCCCGTACAGTACGGAGTCAGCAGTTGCCCATCATGGCGAGAACTCATCCTCGGAAACACTGAAATCCTTGAAAGAGACACGCAGTATATGCCATTCGGCAATCAGTATCGATCACAATCAAGACAAATTTTTGCTTCAGCAGAAGGTCGATCAAGAGGAATTCTTCATAATACCAAGAGAGCACGGTTCAATAAATCCCTGGGCTCTGATAGTCCCAAAAAACGAATTAAACCCATTAAACCACTGTATGCAGGAAGATCATCTGAGTGCTCAGAGCCAAAATATGCATTTAACAGGATTGTCCAACATGGCGACGGATATGTCCATCAATTCCGCCGCCAAACCCGGTCTCCAAATATTCGATGTTTTGAATCCAGCCAATATAGGTGAAGCGCTGAATACACCGATTATGTGTAGAGGTATGATATTTAAATCTTTATTTATATTTTATGTCGTAGTACTGTAGGAAATTATTTTAGAAATTCATTTTATAAAATGATAAATTTAATTTAAAAGTTTCGATAGAGATCTATTTGAATTGCATGACAAGCCGTTGTGTATATTTAAAGTTTTAACTTAAATTCACATGTAGGACATTAGTAATAGTCGACTGACTGAGATAATTTTTTAAATCAGAATCTGTTCCCTATATATACACTCCAAAAGGGATAAAGAAGCTGCAAACCCTATTGCTATCCCAATCTAAATTGTACATGTTGTAACGTGTTCAGTATCGGCGCAAACATTCCAAGCAAAGGAAGAGCATGAGTGAGTCATGAATTGGACATGTTAAATCGTGTTCTGAAATATGCGGGAATATGTGTTAAAATACAATGATCAAAGATGATGGTATTGTGAAGGGGTAAATATTAGTTGTGTAGGTTATATGTAATGTGAAAAAGCAGTTTGTCTCTTTCTTGCAAATGAACTATTATAGCAACTGTTGAAAGAGAAAGAACTACCGGTTACTTTGGCGTATAAATAGCTTGAACAAGTGTTTCATTCGCTATTTGTCGATAAAACGTGAACGATATCGGGTTTGTTTTCCTAAAATAATTAGTTTTAATTAAACAATAATAACAGTAAAAGTAATAACAAAATTGTTTCCAAATTTGCAGTGGTTTCTGACTAATTTTTTTTGTCGTTTGTTTACAATATAGACGCTGAATTTAATTTTACGTCGATTTCTGAAGAAGAGTCGATCAATATTACAAGCAACACATCAACAACATCAACTCAACAAAAAAGGTCCGCAATAGGACACACGATCTTGGATAGTAAGGCGTCAACACAGTTTTGCAGTAACATCAAAGACGATACAAATACCCAACAAATGCTGTACCAGCAGAAATCTCTGGCAATGTCACCAAATCCGTGGGGGGAGTTATTTTTGGATTGTCCTGCGATGGAATATTCACCAATTGATCAGCATAGCCCAGAATCTCCAGTGAGTATGAAAAACTCACCATTGATGCCCCTGGGCTTATCTAACAATTGCGAGACATCATATTCGTGGTATGTCGATGGTGAAGAGCTAACGATGCCATTGTCACAAAAGGAAGAAACCATGTGTCTTGCCAATGCACATCTTCATATCAGTCAGTCACACAAGTCGCCCAGTGATCACTCATACTCTATATCAAGAGAAACAAAATTAAAACTGTGCGAGGATTCATATGATGATTTTGACGATGGTTATATTACAACGGACAATAGTGTACTTTACAGAGATACAATGGTCAGTGATGCTTCGAAAATTGTCAGTTTTATTGATGAGGATACCAATTTGGAGACAGTGAATAGCTACAATGAAATATTGATTAAGAAAGAAGAGGATACAGTAGATGATAATTATATGAAATCTGGAGAAGTTGATTTAAACAAATTGTACTGTGAGACAAAAGTAACTGATTCAGAATTGGACAGCATGGAAAGGTGCCAATCAGTGAAACGATTAAATGAAACTGTGGAAAGGATAAGCTGCTTATCTACTATCACGGATGATTTTAAATTGTGTAACCCAATAGAGGCGATCAACTTTATGATACCTGAAATTAAGGCACCTGCTATTGAAGAAGTTCAGTCTTTTGAATTAAGTGAGCAGAAACGAAGCGACGTTTCAAATTCAATTTCCACTGTACCTTTAAAGTTGACTATTACCAGGACAAGTAATAGGAAAGAAGAGAAAAAAAGCAACAGGATGCGACACTACAAGAGTGAACTTTCAAAACTGAATACTAATCCAGTACCTGCCAAAGTGAAATCTGTTTTAGATTATGAACAACAGCAGACGATGAATACCCCTGATATAATTGAGGAGACTCTAAATTTGGAGCAAAATGATTTTGACTTAATAAATTTCATTTGTAATCAGGTAAATTATTTTTTATCCTTACACAATATTCAATTGTAATGGTAAATTTTTCTGTTTCTCAGGAGATAGAGGGTACTACTGCACTTATTGCAACTCCTATTCCATCGCCAAAATCACCTGTAGATTTGCCAGACTCCCCTGCAACAGAAGCTTCTGTTTCGCCATCTGTATCAGAAAAATCCATTCAAAAACGAAAACGTTTGAGTGTAAGTTTATATGAGAATCCAAGCAGTGTACAATCCTATCAATCAAGTGTTGATGAACCACAACCGAAGAAAAAGCGTGGACGTCCACCAAAAACACATAGTTCACTACCCAGTCCGTCGCAGCTAGAAGGCTTGACAGAACAGGATTTGCGATATTGGGAAATGAGGAACAAGAACAACGAGGCATCTCGTAGATCACGACTTCACAGAAAGCAGAAGGAACAGAGTTTGGAGCAGGAAGCTGAGTCTCTGGTACGGCAACATCAGCATCTAGTAGCGATGGAGAATCGTTTGAAGGAAAAGGTGGCAAGATTAGAGATCAAACTGAAGGAAGCTATTCAGTAATACTTTAAAATGAAATTATTACGCATATTTTGGATAATGGCTAGCTATTACCATTTTTTAACTCAACATCTGTCATTTCTTAATTTAATGTAATTGATTTATATTATAAATAAATGTGCATTCATTTGAAACACCAAATTTTATATACTTGATATACATATAATATATAAATCATGGACGGACACTCCGCAGTCTAGGTAGGAGAAGGAAAAATCTAAAGGGAAAAATTCCGATAGAACTACATTCGAACAAAAATTATTAAAAGAACGTGACAAGGCAATGGAAAAACTTAAGAAAAAGTATGACAAGGAACACAAAAGAGATAAATCTTTACTTGAAATTCATCAAGATAAATTAAAAAAGAAGAAAAAGGTAAAATATAAATAGAATTGGTTTCATGGTTTTATTTTAATTTTTCTCAGTGTTTTTAGCTTAGATACAAAAAATATTGAATATTGCAACGGTTTTTTTTAGCCAAGACACAAACCTACATTCGGCTGACCTTCGGCCAGCTTGAGGGACTTTCCCCTTTTTTGGGTGGAATTCAGTGCATGTGTCAGATATAAAGTAAATAAGAAAAAATATTTACGTGTATGTGAAGAAGGAAGAAAACCATGTCACTGACTCAGATGAACTGTTGTCCTTCAAGGATTTCCCAACTACAACTACCCAGTCTAGCGGCATGGGAGGAATTGCGCAAATCAGCATCAATTCGCCAGAGAAGAACAGTAATTCAGGTATAAGGCAGGAAAGAGTTCTTGAAGAACTGATATACAGTGCTGATTCTGCGAGGTCCCGACCTCCAGAAGACGAAAATCCACCTGGTATTAAAAATTATTCCTTCTGGAGCATTAAGTACTATCAACAATTCTTCAATGTGGACACCTTCATGGTTATGGATAGAATTGCATCGGCAATAATTCCCAAGAGAGCTCCGTCGACATATCTCAAATCCCAAATTGATGCCAATCCAGAGGGGCAATTCACGAAATTAACCAGTCAAAATTTTGACTGGTTACTGCATGTTTTCTGTGAAGCGAATTTCGCCAACCCGGTAAAAGGTGCGTCTCCTCGCTAAAAATGGAGGGTGTACAAGGTTTTGGGTCTTGTACCTGCTGGAATTTCTGGGTGTACCAAGACAATTTCACCCGCCAGCTCGAGACCGGCGGGTACGATTTTTTTTACCAAAATCTTACGAAAAAGTTATTTATTTGCATTATTTCATTTAAGTAAAGATACCCAGACACAACAATAATAATAAAATATTGTATTTTAAAATTTTATAAACGTTAAATACTTCATGCGTTCTGAAAAATAGATTTTGGGAAAGTTCAGTGATTAAAGGAATTACTATTTAGGGATTTTAGAGGTCTTATATTGTTTATTTTAAAATTTTACATGCAATATTTCACCAAGCTAAGACTTCTACAATGATATTAAAAAAATTGTGATATCAAATTAACCTTCTCAAGACCACCACGTGTCAATAAATACACGCATCAAATATATTATATTTGCAACGTTTGAAGTACCATTTACCACGTTTAAGTACAAAATGAATCAAATTTTTATTACCAGAATAAATACAATTTTTCTGATGCTACTCCTGACTCTCGAGAGGTAATTGGTCTTTACAAACTTACAACATTTATCATAATTCTTAGAAAATATATGTGACGACATCTTTAATACCCAAATAATTTTTTAACATTCTAATATTTAAAGTTTAAATTGTATTTAGAATTTAAAACAAATTCAACGTTATTTTGGAAAAATGAATTAAAATATAAACAGTTATATTTGCACTAAACCAATATTGCTTTATTTCTTTTATTTGATATGAAGGATATGAAGCAATATAAGTAACACCATTCAATCTTCAACAAACTACACCAAAATATAAATTATATTGGTATTTGAATTAGAATTAGAATGCTTCTTCAAGTTCTATAAAATTATAACGACTCCCAATTTTAAATACGCGCCATAAATTACCTGCCAATTGCGTTTTGCCTACTTTTCGGCGAATAAAGACAGACTGAAAAATGCATTAATTAGGGTTATTTCACTTTTCGCCACACCAAATGTGTCTCCGCCATATTCGCCATCCAGTCAATTTTGACTGGTTATTTCGTAAATTGCCCCTCTGTTTTAATATTCGTGATGATGCCAGCACTTGGCAATTAAAATTATTAATTACGGATTTAAACGAATTTAAACGATATAATAAATCTTGAAAAAAAATGCTTTCAGAGTCTGCAATTATCTACAAGTAGAAAATAAAATTGAAGATTTGTGGAGAAATATTATTTTATTTATTTCGATGTAACCGGGCTTTTATTGCCATTTTGTACATTGTTCAGTTTACAAGTTTATTATTCAGTTTTACAATGTTTCGTGAAAAATGTCCATTCAGACGCTTCAACAATTTGCACCGGGCGGGACTCGAACTCACAACTGTGACAGTCGAGCCAGGGGTCACACCGCCCAAGAGCCGAACGCTCTTACCAATTGCACCACGGACCCCCTTTGTGGAGAAATAAGTTAATGTTAATTCTAAACCTTTTCGAAGTACTTCCTTCAGGGCTTCAAGAAACTTGGTGCAGCTGAAGAAAAGCTGTCTAAAGAGGAGCTTTCTTTAAAGTTAAAAGGGGACATGCATTTACATTTCTGTGATTTTCTTCTAGGTTGAATAGATAGACAATATTGAAAGGTAGGTAAACAATTATTTCAAGAGGAGAGCCAGCATGTTTGAAACACTTTTTTTATGTTTTGACTTTAAGACATTACAGTAGACTCTCACTCAATCGGCTCTTTTTCAATCGGGCGACAAATTTTGTTGACAATTTTCACGTTTAATTATGAAGCTAATTCGCTCAAATTCGTTGTAATTCTTCCTATTTTATCGTGATTCTTTATAATTGAGCACTTTTTGTAAAATTTACAAAGGCTTTGACGCTGAATTCTATCGCTAAACCGGATGACATTTTGCCCCATATTCCCGATTGAGAGAGAGTCTACTGTATATCCAAAACTGAGAAAATTATCTTTAAATATTGTATAGCGCTTTAGTATACTATAGACCAGTATAGACTTCATTAAAATAACTCGATTAGTGTTCTTGTCACATTTACTTAAATAATCAAAGAATAAACCACCGCATGTCAAACTACCCGCATCTCAAACATTTAGGCTCTACCTTGCTTTAAAAATATGTAATCAATTATTTTAAGGTACCCATTTAATCTTCACAAACTGTCCCACGAATGGCTTCAGAAACTTTTACTCGGAAAATTCTTGAATTGACTTCATTTAAATCAAGTGGGGAGCGTCCAAAAATGACTGGAAAGTGATTAGTATTAAACCACAAATATCCCCTCGAATCAACAAAGATTTGTAGTGGGTATAAAAGTTTTTCGGACTCAAACACCACACCAATATTATCCGGATTAAGTGGCTTATTCATATTCCAACATCTAATTCTGTATGAATTCATATCTGTATAAAAAACTACCCCATATGTGTAATCTACAGTTAACTTAACAGATTGACCATCACATCCTCGATATCCCATAATCCGGAAATCATCTTCCTTGTAATTTCTCGGGGCTTTCTTTCTGTTTTTGAGGATTCCTGTAGAAACGGCAAATTGAGCTGTACTTGCTCCTGTAATGTAAAAAGCTGTTCGATCTCCAAATTTGTCTGAATACCCTAAACCTATTGAAATAATTCCAAGAGGATTTTCGTATTTTAGCGTTCGATCAAATACGGCATGTGATTCAGCAGCAACTGGTAAAAATGTTTCATGATCAGTAAAAGCCCAAAATTCATCATTCTTGTAGTCATAAACCAACAAGTAATTGGCGTAAATATTGGTTATGTAAATAAAAAGGTCATCACAGGAATTTTTAGACTGATAGTCTAAAGTTATGAACATTAAACCAAAGGGCACTTTTTCAGATATTCGTTTTGGAATTTCAGCTCGGCGAGTTACTGTAAAATCTCGAGTTTCACACCCATCTATAGGCAAAGAAACTTCTACAAGTGCAGGATTTTGGATGATGTATGTTTCTGTTCCATAAAACGACAATATTCCTGTATCTATAAAGAAGACTCTATTACATTTCTCATCAACATTTACATGATAAACTGAAATGAGTCTAGGGCTATGATTCGGATTTATTGGTGCTGGAGAAGGTACTACCAAAGAAAGCCAACTTGGTTTTTCATAAACATGGTGAAATTCTGATTTGATTTCCAAAGATCGATACTCGTGTGTATTATTGTTAGGTCTGTACCAGTATCGCTTTTCTTTGCTTTCTTCCGGACCGCCGTCAAAATCTGACTCTTTAAGAGCATTTATTTCATAATTTGGAAAGCCCCAAATTTTAGGACTTGATCCTAGTTCGTAATCACTAACACAGAATGCTGCCAATGATGATGGAATACCAGGTCTCAGTCGACTAACAGTTATTAGCATTAATCCACTTCCCGGATGATACCCCATTCCCATCACGTCATTATTTTCCGGGATATAGTACCTGTAGGGCCCCACGTAAGAATTTTCTAAAAACAATTGCGCACTCAGTTACTGGATAATTATTCACAAAAATTATGTGAAATCTGTTTACCTGATTTTGGTAGATTTTCAAACTCAATTTTATTCCACTTGTAAACTTCTTCAACATAATAATGATTATTTCCTGAGGTAAAACAGAAGACGCAAAGGTATAAAAATAATTTATATAAGAGAGATTTCATTTTTCGAGTGTCTATTGGTACATAGCTGATCAAAAACTAATTTAAACTCTTTCTAAAAAGCGATCTTTTATACTTCCTGCAAGAATTTCTTGATTTTTGTTGTATATGTACATAAGAGACATAAATATCGAGACATAATACTAAATTAAATTCCTACAAAAATCGGGGATGAGGTGCTTAAAGCGACTTGTTCCATAAATTTAGAGAAATTTGCATATAAATTCGATAAAAATATTGTAAGAGATATCTGTTTCATAGTTGAATAGTTTCTTTTTTAGGTGTGATTCCTTCTAATCACACCTATTGTAATCCTCGGATTTTCTCAAATGCTCCGATCAAGCTGAAATTCACAGGGTATATGTTTTGAACATCCCTGATGCTGAAAATCATAAGCCGGCAATTTCGGGTCCGGCTGCCGTCCTGCCGGCCGTCCGGCCGTCCGTAGTACGCAATATCTCTGGTTTGGATAGAGATATCTTCACAATTTTTTTTAAATATGTCTACGCGCGCGTACGACGATTTCTGTGCTATTAGTTTTTTGAAAAACCGGTTCTAAATCTATCTATTTTTTATGTTTATGTTGTAGCCCAGAAAATTTAGACCAATTTAAAAAAAAATTTTAATTTTTCGCGGATTTTCGCGGTTTGCGTATTTTTTCGCGAATTTTCGCTGGGCACGAATTGTTTCGCTGATTTTCGCGGGGCGATTTTCAGACACTTTTATACATTTCTCATCCTATTTTTTCAATTTCAAGTGAAATTTTGCACATATCAAGCCTGAAAGATGCCCTAAATGGACGTAAAGTTTGAGGCCTCTATCTATCATAGTTTCCGAGATAATCTACTTTAAAGATTCTCAGGTACTTTTATACATTTCTCATCCAATTTTCCTTATTAATAGCGATAATAAGTTACATAAAATTTAAACGAAAGATGCATTATTTAATGTATAAATATCGCTAAAGTTTGCCACAATCCAAATTTGCAACGAAGGAATCACACCTCTATAAGCTGATCTAGGCTTATCACTGGCTTATAAAACGCGGGTGGCGAAAAGAACTAGCAGAATCAGCAGAATTCTTAATTCGGATTCAGAAATTGTGTCCCCAACATATGCTATTTTAGGTGAAAATCTATATAGTATCTGAGCCTCGACATATTGTTTTTTTTTATTATTATTATTATTATTAAGCCTAATGTTGGTTTTGAAGTTACTGAAACTTTGTGGACTTACATGATACAAAATTTTATAATTTGTTTTTAAACTTCAACCCAATAAACGCCTACATCTATATTATTCTACAACTCCAAATCATTAAATCAATAACAAAAATAATACCGGGGGACACCGATAAACGAAACAACCCCTCTATTTTTTGACCATCATTTTTTCTTTTAAAATATGCGTGTTTTATTTAGAGTTTGACCAAACAGAAACCAAAGATACTTATAAAAAAAAAACTTTATGACAATTCGAACCAGACACATAAAAGTCAAATTAACAAATTAATATCTACTTTGTCTGATTTTATTTTCCAATAACAAATTGACCACTAAGACCAAGGTGAAAGAAAGAATTCACATGTTAATCGTCAAAGTTAAGAAGAGTTACATAATACAAAAACCATTCCATTTACACTCTTATTTTTGGAAAATATTCTGCATCCACACGCCGAATTATGAAAAACCTGTAATTCTGATAAACTTTTTTGAACTTACTTGTGATACCAAGGAAAGAATTTTTCCCCAAATGAAAAGAAATCCTTTCCATTTATAAAAGCTCTTTATTGATATGTCCTCAACACTAAACCCTCATATCTTTTTAAAATTTTATTAAGAAGTATAAAGATTTTTATTTAGTTATTTTTACATTAAAAAGGCCCTCTGTGTTAGTAATTACTACACTTATGCAAAGATTTACAGTTTTCATCATCCTTTCGTTTAATATAATAGATTATTTTCATATTTGTAAATTTTTTTTTCTTAATTTTCACACACAGTTCCTCGAATTGCTTCATCAACTCTAATGCGGAAAACTCTGGTAGACACTTGATATGGATCTAAAGGTATATCTGACGCATATATGATTGGAGTATAGCTAGATTGGAACCACAAGTATCCTGCAGAATCTACAAATATTTGAATAGGTACGGTAAACTTTTCAAATTCATGAACAACACCAATGTTATCTGGATTAAGAGGCTTGTTAATATTCCAGCAGAGAATTTGATTCGATTGGAGTTGTGTATAAAACATCACTCCATAGGAATAATCAATTGCAGTTTTTACAGGTTGGTGATTACATCCTAGGTATCCCATGATACTAAAATCATCTGAATTAAAGCTAATATAGGAATTTGCCTTGTTCTTGAGTACTCTCGTGGAAACAGAGTATTGAGCTGTACCTGCTATCTTGGTGTAGAAAGCTGTACGGTCCCCATTAGTATCGGGAAATCCTAGAGCAACTGAAAACAACCCCAAATTTGCGTTGTAATTAAAATAATTATCAAACACAAAATATGATTCTGAGATAACTGGTTGGAAAGTTTGATGGTCAAATGTCCAAAAATCATCGTTCTTATAGTCATAAACCACCATGAAATTGTAAAAAGTGTTTGTAATGTAAACAAAGAGATCTTCACATGAATTGTCCGACTGATAATCCAAAGTAACTTGAGCAAATCCATTAGAAGCTCGCGCAGCTATGTGATCAGGTAAGACCGTACGTCTGAGAATAGGAAAATTACGAGTTTGACATCCGTTTGCTGGCAAATCAATTACCCAAAGAGCTGGTTTCTGAATAGAATAGGTTGCATTTTTATAATATTGTACTTGTCCATTATCCATGAAGAATACTCTATTACATCTTTCGTCAACCGTAATGTGGAATGTTGACACAATTCTTTCTAATGGCCTTCCATAAATTGACAAAGGCCTTATGCTTGAGAATCTATTATAAGGGTTATTATAGTAATATCCCACTGATGGACTGCGATCTCCTGGTTTGTTCCACACTCCTACTCCTCTCTCTTCTTCAGTTGGTATGGAGAAATCAGATGGTTGCAGGTCATTTATTTCGTAATTCGGAAATCCCCAGATTCTTGGACTTGATCCTAATTCATAATCACCAACACAAAAAGCTCCCAAATTAGTAGGAACTCCAGGTCTCAGGCGAAAAATGCTCACTATCATCAATCCACTAGCTGGATGATATCCAAGACTAGCAATATTGTTGTTTTCCGGTATGTAATACCGATAGGGTCCAATGTATGAATTTTCTATAGAAACAAATTGCAAAAAAATAAAAAAATATAAGGCCATTGAAATAAGGTATCATATGTTAAATTAAAAGAAAAGCATTTATTATTATGCCTTTGTGTCAATGATTCTCTATTAAAATTTTTTAGAGACTTTTACAATGTTTAAGATACATTACCTAGTTTTGGTAAATATTCATATTCAACTTTGGTCCACTTATACACTTCGTCTACATGGTGTCCATTCTTATAATAAAATTGGCCAGTAACTTGCAAAGCAAGAACACAAAGTCCTATTCCTAAAGTGATCTTCATCCTTAACCACACTACACTGCTCAAGTAAGAACAAACTAAAAATGACACTCTCTTTGCGTTCAAGATTGTCTTTTATACTGGATTTGATAGACTAATCCTGTTTTACAGGAATATAAAACAATATTGATTGGAAGTCCGTTCAATAAATTTTCCAGCACCTCCACTCCAACCCGATCTATTTTTTTTTTTACCAATATTCAAACATCACCAATATCTAGTTTTTAGATATACTCAGCAATATGCTAATTTTTTCCATGATTGCTTTTTAATTCGTTTTAAAGACAAATGTGAAAGAAAATTTCTCATTGTTCAGAATTTAACGAAACAAGAAATTTTGATAAATTTATTTATCAATATTCGCTAAATTTAATATATTATTTGATTAGCAAACTGGACTTTGTCATTTTACTGCTAGAAATCAAAGAGAGAGCAGTTATATATTTTTAAGGGGTTAGGTCAAAAAGACTGAAAAACATATCTTTAACTATATGTATGTATATGTATATGCATATCTTTAACTATTTTAAGTGCTCGAACTCCAAAAGAGAGCAGTTTTGACAATCGTGTTTTTTTTAACTTTTCTCCATCCTGGCTGCCAAACGGTAAGAGATATCAACTTCCAGTCTTCGATGACCCCTCCTCAAATAACATTATCTCAAACGTAACCTCTTTATTTTTCCCCCTCTCCTCTTATGCGTTCCCTACCCCCCAAAAATAGGTAAAAAAATGAGGTTTTTCTAACTTTGCAAAAAATTGGCCCTGGCGATTTCGTTCATTTTTGGAAATGTTTTGGAGGTAGTCCAGCTGAACATTTCGTTCTTTGACACCTATCTCCGGAAAAATGGCCATCTTGAATTATTCAAGATGGCCAATTAATTAAAAGGTTAAAGATATTTTGAAACTCTCTTCTTGAATAATTTTTAACTTCAAGATGGTATGTGGTTATTTATAGACAAATTTAATTCAACATTAATTAAATCGATTAATTCGA
>NC_077222.1:44562733-44591504 GCF_024763615.1 Phlebotomus papatasi | reverse complement strand
TCTTCAATGTGGACACCTTCATGGTTATGGATAGAATTGCATCGGCAATAATTCCCAAGAGAGCTCCGTCGACATATCGTCGGTTGCGTCTACCTCTGTCGTATCTAGCTGTATTTCTTTTGTGTCAGCATTTCACGCAAGAGGGGACGTCTGTATTGTAGCTTGCACCGAATGCAGATACAAAACAAATGCAGATACGACAGAGGTAGACGTAACCGACGATATCTCAAATCCCAAATTGATGCCAATCCAGATCTCTATGGACCCATCTGGATTGTCATTACACTTATCTTTTCCATTGCAATCAGTGGAAACATTGCAAATTATCTACAAAACTCTAACTCCAACTATCACTGGCACTACAATTTTCATTTGGTTTCGTACGCTGCCACAGCTATTATCATTTACGCCCCGTCAAATAATATCTGCAGATATCTTTAAGATTTCTGTAGAGAAAATCTACACCTCTACAGAATATCTGCAGATAAATTCTGTAGATATTCTTACGAATTTTATTTGGGCTTGGGACAAAATTCGTCAGAATATTTCGGCAGATTTTCTGACGAATTTCTGTAGATATTCTGTAGATTTTTTCTACATACCAGACTTTCCAGACAAGATGTGTCAGAAGAGATGGAAAAATTTTTCACTGATTGCAAAATTCAATAGAGTTATTTTTTGTGATATCACGGTGTTTATATAAAATAAAGAATTCTGCGACGCCGTGTTACAAGTAGAGAAAAGTGAAGTGAAAACTTTAAACAGAGTGTCGACCAAAATTTCGTGTTTTTGTATCATTCGATTGGCGATTTTTAAGAAATTAGTATTTTTGCTCGCAGTTTTTTTACTTATCTAAAATGTGTACTCGGTAATGCTTGTTAAGCAGAGCATACAATTTTCTTTATAACTTCTACAGTTTCTTCATAAATCAACAATATTTTTGTGAAGTAATGGAGGTTATGCAGATTTTCTAGGGAGAAATTCTGCCGAGAATCTGCAGATTTTCTCTGAATGTACTAGAATATACCGTTAAAATTCAAAAAAACCTCCGAGTAAAATCGGCAGGTAGAGCAATGATTTGACGGGGCATGTTTGGTCCCCTTAGCCCCCTGGGCAGCCTTCAAATGGAGTTTAAAGCCTGTTAATGCGGATTTGGAAACTGATACCACCAGCTACACACCAGAGGGGCAATTCACGAAATTAACCAGTCAAAATTTTGACTGGTTACTGCATGTTTTCTGTGAAGCGAATTTCGCCAACCCGGTAAAAGGTGCGTCTCCTCGCTAAAAATGGAGGGTGTACAAGGTTTTGGGTCTTGTACCTGCTGGAATTTCTGGGTGTACCAAGACAATTTCACCCGCCAGCTCGAGACCGGCGGGTACGATTTTTTTACCAAAATCTTACGAAAAAGTTATTTATTTGCATTATTTCATTTAAGTAAAGATACCCAGACACAACAATAATAATAAAATATTGTATTTTAAAATTTTATAAACGTTAAATACTTCATGCGTTCTGAAAAATAGATTTTGGGAAAGTTCAGTGATTAAAGGAATTACTATTTAGGGATTTTATAGGTCTTATATTCTTTATTTTTAAATTTTACATACAATATTTCACCAAGCTAAGACTTCTACAATGATATTAAAAAAAAATTGTGATATCAAATTAACCTTCTCAAGACCACCACGTGTCAATAAATACACGCATCAAATATATTATATTTGCAACGTTTGAAGTACCATTTACCACGTTTAAGTACAAAATGAATCAAATTTTTATTATCAGAATAAATACAATTTTTCTGATGTTACTCCTGACTCTCGAGAGGTAATTGGTCTTTACAAACTTACAACATTTATCATAATTCTTAGAAAATATATGTGACGACATCTTTAATACCCAAATAATTTTTTAACATTCTAATATTTAAAGTTTAAATTGTATTTAGAATTTAAAACAAACTCAACGATATTTTGGAAAAATGGATTAAAATATAAACATTTATATTTGCACTAAACCAATATTGCTTTATTTATTTTATTTGATATGAAGGATATGAAGCAATATAAGTAACACCATTTAATCTTCAACAAACTACACCAAAATATAAATTATATTGGTATTTGAATTAAAATTAGAATGCTTCTTCAAGTTCTATAAAATTATAACGACTCCCAATTTTAAATACGCGCCATAAATTACCTACCAATTGTGTTTTGCCCACTTTTCGGCGAATAAAGATAGACTGAAAACCCGTCAAATCATTGCTCTACCTGCCGATTTTACTCGGAGGTTTTTTGAATTTTAACGGTATATTCTAGTACATTCAGAGAAAATCTGCAGATTCTCGGCAGAATTTCTCCCTAGAAAATCTGCATAACCTCCATTACTTCACAAAAATATTGTTGATTTATGAAGAAACTGTAGAAGTTATAAAGAAAATTGTATGCTCTGCTTAACAAGCATTACCGAGTACACATTTTAGATAAGTAAAAAAACTGCGAGCAAAAATACTAATTTCTTAAAAATCACCAATCGAATGATACAAAAACACGAAATTTTGGTCGACACTCTGTTTAAAGTTTTCACTTCACTTTTCTCTACTTGTAACACGGCGTCGCAGAATTCTTTATTTTATATAAACACCGTGATATCACTAAGAATAACTCTATAGAATTTTGCAAACTTCAGTGAAAAATTTTTCCATCTCTTCTGACACATCTTGTCTGGAAAGTCTGGAATGTAGAAAAAATCTACAGAATATCTACAGAAATTCATCATAGATTCGTCATAAATCTGCCGAAATATTCTGACGAATTTTGTCCCAAGCCCAAATAAAATTCGTAAGAATATCTACAGAATTTATCTGCAGATATTCTGTAGAGGTGTAGATTTTCTCTACAGAAATCTTAAAGATATCTGCAGATATTATTTGACGGGAAATGCATTAATTAGGGTTATTTCACTTTTCGCCACACCAAACGTGTCTCCGCCATATTCGCCATCCAGTCAATTTTGACTGGTTATTTCGTAAATTGCCCCTCAGGACTTTTAGCATTGCTTTGCATTTACGGCTACTCACTTGCAATTTACATTCCAGTTTCTATCCTCTGGGTTATTCAGGTATTTAGCTCGAATACCTAATAAATTTCCTTTTGTTACTGAACATAATTTTCTTGTGTAGATCTCGATTCTTCAATGGATGCTAGTGATAACAGCAGCTTTAATGTCCGGAACTGTTTTAATTTCGTGATGATGCCAGCACTTGGCAATTAAAATTATTAATTACGAATTTAAACGATATAATAAATCTTGAAAAAAAAATGCTTTCAGAGTCTGCAATTATCTACAAGTAGAAAATAAAATTGAAGATTTGTGGAGAAATATTATTTTATTTATTTCGATGTAACCGGGCTTTTATTGCCATTTTGTACATTGTTCAGTTTACAAGTTTATTATTCAGTTTTACAATGTTTCGTGAAAAATGTCCATTCAGACGCTTCAACAATTTGCACCGGGCGGGACTCGAACTCACAACTGTGACAGTCGAGCCAGGGGTCACACCGCCCAAGAGCCGAACGCTCTTACCAATTGCACCACGGACCCCCTTTGTGGAGAAATAAGTTAATGTTAATTCTAAACCTTTTCGAAGTACTTCCTTCAGGGCTTCAAGAAACTTGGTGCAGCTGAAGAAAAGCTGTCTAAAGAGGAGCTTTCTTTAAAGTTAAAAGGGGACATGCATTTACATTTCTGTGATTTTCTTCTAGGTTGAATAGATAGACAATATTGAAAGGTAGGTAAACAATTATTTCAAGAGGAGAGCCAGCATGTTTGAAATACTTTTTTATGTTTTGACTTTAAGACATTATATCCAAAACTGAGAAAATTATCTTTAAATATTGTATAGCGCTTTAGTATACTATAGGCCAGTATAGACTTCATTAAAATAACTCGATTAGTGTTCTTGTCACATTTACTTAAATAATCAAAAGAATAAACCACCGCATGTCAAACTACCCGCATCTCAAACATTTAGGCTCTACCTTGCTTTAAAAATATGTAATCAATTATTTTAAGATACCCATTTAATCTTCACAAACTGTCCCACGAATGGCTTCAGAAACTTTTACTCGGAAAATTCTTGAATTGACTTCATTTAAATCAAGTGGGGAGCGTCCAAAAATGACTGGAAAGTGATTAGTATTAAACCACAAATATCCCCTCGAATCAACAAAGATTTGTAGTGGGTATAAAAGTTTTTCGGACTCAAACACCACACCAATATTATCCGGATTAAGTGGCTTATTCATATTCCAACATCTAATTCTGTATGAATTCATATCTGCATAAAAAACTACCCCATATGTGTAATCTACAGTTAACTTAACAGATTGACCATCACATCCTCGATATCCCATAATCCGGAAATCATCTTCCTTGTAATTTCTCGGGGCTTTCCTTCTGTTTTTGAGGATTCCTGTAGAAACGGCAAATTGAGCTGTACTTGCTCCTGTAATGTAAAAAGCTGTTCGATCTCCAAATTTGTCTGAATACCCTAAACCTATTGAAATAATTCCAAGAGGATTTTCGTATTTTAGCGTTCGATCAAATACGGCATGTGATTCAGCAGCAACTGGTAAAAATGTTTCATGATCAGTAAAAGCCCAAAATTCATCATTCTTGTAGTCATAAACCAACAAGTAATTGGCGTAAATATTGGTTATGTAAATAAAAAGGTCATCACAGGAATTTTTAGACTGATAGTCTAAAGTTATGAACATTAAACCAAAGGGCACTTTTTCAGATATTCGTTTTGGAATTTCAGCACGGCGAGTTACTGTAAATTCTCGAGTTTCACACCCATCTATAGGCAAAGAAACTTCTACAAGTGCAGGATTTTGGATGATGTATGTTTCTGTTCCATAAAACGACAATATTCCTGTATCTATAAAGAAGACTCTATTACATTTCTCATCAACATTTACATGATAAACTGAAATGAGTCTAGGGCTATGATTCGGATTTATTGGTGCTGGAGAAGGAGAACTGCCAAAGAAAGCCAACTTGGTTTTTCATAAACATGGTGAAATTCTGATTTGATTTCCAAAGATCGATACTCGTGTGTATTATTGTTAGGTCTGTACCAGTATCGCTTTTCTTTGCTTTCTTCCGGACCGCCGTCAAAATCTAACTCTTTAAGAGCATTTATTTCATAATTTGGAAAGCCCCAAATTTTAGGACTTGATCCTAGTTCGTAATCACTAACACAGAATGCTGCCAATGATGATGGAATACCAGGTCTCAGTCGACTAACAGTTATTAGCATTAATCCACTTCCCGGATGATACCCCATTCCCATCACGTCATTATTTTCCGGGATATAGTACCTGTAGGGCCCCACGTAAGAATTTTCTAAAAACAATTGCGCACTCAGTTACTGGATAATTATTCACAAAAATTATGTGAAATCTGTTTACCTGATTTTGGTAGATTTTCAAACTCAATTTTATTCCACTTGTAAACTTCTTCAACATAATAATGATTATTTCCTGAGGTAAAACAGAAGACGCAAAGGTATAAAAATAATTTATATAAGAGAGATTTCATTTTTCGAGTGTCTATTGGTACATAGCTGATCAAAAACTAATTTAAACTCTTTCTAAAAAGCGATCTTTTATACTTCCTGCAAGAATTTCTTGATTTTTGTTGTATATGTACATAAGAGACATAAATATCGAGACATAATACTAAATTAAATTCCTACAAAAATCGGGGATGAGGTGCTTAAAGCGACTTGTTCCATAAATTTAGAGAAATTTGCATATAAATTCGATAAAAATATTGTAAGAGATATCTGTTTCATAGTTGAATAGTTTCTTTTTTAGGTGTGATTCCTTCTAATCACACCTATTGTAATCCTCGGATTTTCTCAAAGTGCTCCGATCGAGCTGAAATTCACAGGGTATATGTTTTGAACATCCCTGATGCTGAAAATCATAAGCCGGCAATTTCGGGTCCGGCTGCCGTCCGGCCGTCCGTAGTACGCAATATCTCTGGTTTGGATAGAGATATCTTCACAATTTTTTTTTAAATATATCTACGCGCGCGTACGACGATTTCTGTGCTATTAGTTTTTTTGAAAAACCGGTTCTAAACCGGTTAAAAATCTCGTTTTGTAGTTTATCTCAAAATCTAAGCATGCGATTTTGAATTTTTTATGTTTATGTTGTAGCCCAGAAAATTTAGACCAATTTAAAAAAAAAAATTAATTTTTCGCGGATTTTCGCGGTTTGCGTATTTTTTCGCGAATTTTCGCTGGGCACGAATTGTTTCGCTGATTTTCGCGGGGCGATTTTCAGACACTTTTATACATTCCTATTTTTTCAATTTCAAGTGAAATTTTGCACATATCAAGCCAGAAAGAGGCTCTAAATGGACGTAAAGTTTGGGGCCTCTATCTCTCATAGTTTCCGAGATAATCGACTTTAAAGATTTTCAGACACTTTTATGCATTTCTCATCCAGTTCTTTTCATTTTCTAGTGAAATTTTGCACATATCAAGCCTGAAAGATGCCCTAAATGGACGTAAAGTTTGAGGCCTCTATCTATCATAGTTTCCGAGATAATCTACTTTAAAGATTCTCAGGTACTTTTATACATTTCTCATCCAATTTTCCTTATTAATAGCGATAATAAGTTACATAAAATTTAAACGAAAGATGCATTATTTATGTATAAATATCGCTAAAGTTTGCCACAATCCAAATTTGCAACGAAGGAATCACACCTCTATAAGCTGATCTAGGCTTATCACTGGCTTATAAAACGCGGGTGGCGAAAAGAACTAGCAGAATCAGCAGAATTCTTAATTCGGATTCAGAAATTGTGTCCCCAACATATGCTATTTTAGGTGAAAATCTATATAGTATCTGAGCCTCGACATATTGTTTTTTTATTATTATTATTATTATTATTAAGCCTAATGTTGGTTTTGAAGTTACTGAAACTTTGTGGACTTACATGATACAAAATTTTATAATTTGTTTTTAAACTTCAACCCAATAAACGCCTACATCTATATTATTCTACAACTCTAAATCATTAAATCAATAACAAAAATAATACCGGGGGACACCGATAAACGAAACAACCCCTCTATTTTTTGACCATCATTTTTTCTTTTAAAATATGCGTGTTTTATTTAGAGTTTGACCAAAAAGAAACCAAAGATACTTATAAAAAAAAACTTTATGACAATTCGAACCAGACACATAAAAGTCAAATTAACAAATTAATATCTACTTTGTCTGATTTTATTTTCAAATAACAAATTGACCACTAAGACCAAGGTGAAAACAAAGAAGTCACATGTTAATCGTCAAAGTTAAGAAGAGTTACATAATACAAAAACCATTCCATTTACACTCTTATTTTTGGAAAATATTCTGCATCCACACGCCGAATTATGAAAAACCTGTAATTCTGATAAACTTTTTTGAACTTACTTGTGATACCAAGGAAAGAATTTTTCCCCAAATGAAAAGAAATCCTTTCCATTTATAAAAGCTCTTTATTGATATGTCCTCAACACTAAACCCTCATATCTTTTTAAAATTTTATTAAGAAGTATAAAGATTTTTATTTAGTTATTTTTACATTAAAAAGGCCCTCTGTGTTAGTAATTACTACACTTATGCAAAGATTTACGGTTTTCATCATCCTTTCGTTTAATATAATAGATTATTTTCATATTTGTAATTTTTTTTTTCTTAATTTTCACACACGGTTCCTCGAATTGCTTCATCAACTCTAATGCGGAAAACTCTGGTAGACACTTGATATGGATCTAAAGGTATATCTGATGCATATATGATTGGAGTATAGCTAGATTGGAACCACAAGTATCCTGCAGAATCTACAAATATTTGAATAGGTAAGGTAAACTTTTCAAATTCATGAACAACACCAATGTTATCTGGATTAAGAGGCTTGTTAATATTCCAGCAGAGAATTTGATTCGATTGGAGTTGTGTATAAAACATCACTCCATAGGAATAATCAATGGCAGTTTTTACAGGTTGGTGATTACATCCTAGGTATCCCATGATACTAAAATCATCTGAATTAAAGCTAATATAGGAATTTGCCTTGTTCTTGAGTACTCTCGTGGAAACAGAGTATTGAGCTGTACCTGCTATCTTGGTGTAGAAAGCTGTACGGTCCCCATTAGTATCGGGAAATCCTAGAGCAACTGAAAACAACCCCAAATTTGCGTTGTAATTAAAATAATTATCAAACACAAAATATGATTCTGAGATAACTGGTTGGAAAGTTTGATGGTCAAATGTCCAAAAATCATCGTTCTTATAGTCATAAACCACCATGAAATTGTAAAAAGTGTTTGTAATGTAAACAAAGAGATCTTCACATGAATTGTCCGACTGATAATCCAAAGTAACTTGAACAAATCCATTAGAAGCTCGCGCAGCTATGTGATCAGGTAAGACCGTACGTCTGAGAATAGGAAAATTACGAGTTTGACATCCGTTTGCTGGCAAATCAATTACCCAAAGAGCTGGTTTCTGAATAGAATAGGTTGCATTTTTATAATATTGTACTTGTCCATTATCCATGAAGAATACTCTATTACATCTTTCGTCAACCGTAATGTGGAATGTCGACACAATTCTTTCTAATGGCCTTCCATAAATTGACAAAGGCCTTATGCTTGAGAATCTATTATAAGGGTTATTATAGTAATATCCCACTGATGGACTGCGATCTCCTGGTTTGTTCCACACTCCTACTCCTCTCTCTTCTTCAGTTGGTATGGAGAAATCAGATGGTTGCAGGTCATTTATTTCGTAATTCGGAAATCCCCAGATTCTTGGACTTGATCCTAATTCATAATCACCAACACAAAAAGCTCCCAAATTAGTAGGAACTCCAGGTCTCATGCGAAAAATGCTCACTATCATCAATCCACTAGCTGGATGATATCCAAGACTAGCAATATTGTTGTTTTCCGGTATGTAATACCGATAGGGTCCAATGTATGAATTTTCTATAGAAACAAATTACAAAAAAATAAAAAAATATAAGGCCATTGAAATTAGGTATAATATGTTAAATTAAAAGAAAAGCATTTATTATTATGCCTTTGTGTCAATGATTCTCTATTAAAATTTTTTAGAGACTTTTACAATGTTTAAGATACATTACCTAGTTTTGGTAAATATTCATATTCAACTTTGGTCCACTTATACACTTCGTCTACATGGTGTCCATTCTTATAATAAAATTGGCCAGTAACTTGCAAAGCAAGAACACAAAGTCCTATTCCTAAAGTGATCTTCATCCTTAAACACACTACACTGCTCAAGTAAGAACAAACTAAAAATGACACTCTCTTTGCGTTCAAGATTGTCTTTTATACTGGATTTGATAGACTAATCCTGTTTTACAGGAATATAAAACAATATTGATTGGAAGTCCGTTCAATAAATTTTCCAGCACCTCCACTCCAACCCGATCTATTTTTTTTTTTTACCAATATTCAAACATCACCAATATCTAGTTTTTAGATATACTCAGCAATATGCTAATTTTTTCCATGATTGCTTTTTAATTCGTTTT
This sequence comes from Phlebotomus papatasi, assembly GCF_024763615.1. NCBI lineage: Eukaryota > Metazoa > Arthropoda > Insecta > Diptera > Psychodidae > Phlebotomus > Phlebotomus papatasi. Next base: position 44,581,865 of record NC_077222.1, on the reverse strand, counting down.
AAAGACAAATGTGAAAGAAAATTTCTCATTGTTCAGAATTTAACGAAACAAGAAAATTTGATAAATTGATTTATCAATATTCGCTAAATTTAATATATATTTGATTAGTAAAACTGGACTTTGTCATTTTACTGCATAGAAATCAAAGAGAGAGCAGTTATATATTTTTAAGGGGTTAGGTCAAAAAGACTGAAAAACATATCTTTAACTATATGTATGTATATGTATATGCATATCTTTAACTATTTTAACTGCTCGAACTCCAAAAGAGAGCAGTTTTGACAATCGTGTTTTTTTTTTAACTTTTCTCCATCCTGGCTGCCAAACGGTAAGAGATATCAACTTCCAGTCTTCGATCACCCCTCCTCAAATAACATTATCTCAAACGTAACCTCTTTATTTTTCCCTCTCTCCTCTACCCCCCAAAAATATGTAAAAAATGAGGTTTTTTTTAACTTTGCAAAAAATTGGCCCTGGCGATTTCGTTCATTTTTGGAAATGTTTTGGAGGTAGTCCAGCTGAACATTTCGTTCTTTGACACCTATCTCCGGAAAAATAGCCATCTTGAATTATTCAAGATGGCCAATTAATTAAAAGGTTAAAGATATTTTGAAACTCTCTTCTTGAACAATTTTTAACTTCAAGATGGTATGTGGTGATTTATAGACAAATTTAATTCAACATTAATTAAATCGATTAATTCGACGGCAGAGGTCTTCCTCGTGAATTCGAGCAGCTCGCAAAGCCTCGGACGCTTTGCCATCCCTGTTTTGAACGCAATAAATTACATATTTAATTCAAGCTCTTAAGAATTTAAAAGTACAATATTTCAACTATACTTTTATAAATTTTCTATTAAAAATCTTAAAGACTCAGTCCTTGGACTCTAATTTTTGGGTGTCATTTTTGACTTACTTTGCAGTGTCCAAGATTACTCACGCAGAGTAAAGGGACAGATAATCCTAACCGGCTTATGTAGGTGAGATTCTTAACGTGAGCTAACTCGGAGTGCATGCAAATTCGATTTGATGCTGAAGTAGGGAGACGCCATTCAGTTATCTTGAATCAAATTCGTGAAATTATACAAGTTTTGTATTTGAACCAAAATGTCAAGGATTTGGATGAACTGACAGAAAAGTGTTATATGGGTGAAATGTAGACCAGAATGTTCTCTATAATTTTGCCGTAGAACTTGAACTCATCGATTACTCAGAAGCCAAGATAAGCGAGGTTTTTTGTTTCTTAACTCGTTTTTTCATCCAGAGTGCCCCAAGTGTTCATTTGTTGAACTTCAACTAAATCAAAGAATTGTTGTATTTTGCGGGACTTTCCATTTAAACCCCTATTTTAAGTGTCTCGGTGGAGTAGAGGCAGTCAAATTGGCATCTGAGTGATTTCAAAGCGTTATTATTGGAAGAATCAATTTTTTCACACTTAAATGGCAAAATCGGAGTGATAGCGTAGTCTGAGCGGAAAATGATGTATGGACGAAATGTAGAGACAAATGTGCTCTACAATTATGTTGAAGTAATCATCAAAATCGGTTCAGCGACAGTCGAGATAATTGAGGTTAGGTGATATTGAAATTGGTTTTTCGACTGTGGCGCCCCTGGTGTTGGTCCCACGAAGTTCAAATATTCTAGAAAGTTGTAGCATTTGGTGAGATCTTTCGTATAAGCCCTCATTCATCAAAATCGGTCACATAGAACCGGAGATATGATTTTTTGAATTTCGTGAAATTTGACCCCTCATATCTCCGGTTCTATTGAAACCACAGCGCACATACGCACCATTTTGGAAACGTCCTAGACTGGACTACAACATACTAAAATTTCATTAACTTGCACAATGCCGTTTTTGAGAAAAGTGACTTTGAATTTCGATGAATTTTGACGCTATCACAGCGCCACCTGTGGTGACTTTTTGAACTTCCATCTGAAAGTGCTCTTCGAGACGAAACCAAAAAGGTAAAATTTAGGTCGATATGTTAGTTAGAACCGGAGATAGAGGCCGGTCAATGTTCGAACTTTGACCCCTTATAGCTCGGGTCAGGGGTTATGGATCGACTTAAGGTTTTTTTTGTTTGATAGGTATAATCAACGGCTACAACATACTAAAATTTCAGCCCGATGCACAATGGAATTTTTGAGTTATTTAACTTATAAGATTTAAAAATTTTCTTTTTAATAATAGCGCCCCTAGCGGTGGTTTTATGAACTTGCGATGTTAGAAGGGGAAGTGGCATTTCACGAGAGCTTTCCAAAAAGCCCTCACTTTTTAAATTCTGACAATTAGAACCGGAGTTATGGCCATTTTAAGAAATTTTTTTTGGACCCTTATAGCTCGGGTCTGGGGGGTCAGGGGACCTTAAGTTTGGTATTGATGGAAAGCTCTAAGGCCCAGCTATAACATACTAAAATTTGAGCCCGCTCGATGCCATAGGGGCGGAGCTATTGAGAAAACAAAAAAAGGGGGGTCTTCAAAATGGCGGAAGGAGGGGTGGGGGGTGGGGGGTCTATGCACCAAGTTGCAATTTTCACCCGATATATAACCTTTGCCGAAAACCGCAAGTCGATATCTTTTTTAGTTTAGGAGCTATTAAGCTCCAAAGAGCGGCCGGCCGGCCGGGAACGTAAATTAGCCACATATATATTCGTGATCAGGAAGTGCTGAAACACGTTTTGGCCAAATTTGAGGTCGATCGGACGACATGAAATTTTGTTAGGATTATAGTAGGTGAGATTGTTAAGAATCTCACCTAATATTCTGTTTAGACGATAAGCTCGTACAGAAACGGTAGACAACAAAAATAAAATGTTGTTTTTAGGGAAATTTTTAAATACAAAATTATCATTTTTAGCGTATTAGGGCATGTTTTATCTTGCAAAAATGTTGTAATCGGAGCCATAAAAAATCCACCGCTTAGGTACGAGTTTAATTCATCAGCCAACACAAAATATTTGGTTTTTCGACTTCAAATGAATCTACTCTGAGTAATCTTGTCCACTGAAAAGTAACATTTCTCAATTTTTAAAATTCTCAAAACTAAAATTTCAGTAAATATAGTTAAAATGTTGTATTTCATATCGATGGTTCCATTCCATACTATTCTATTTCAGAATGACAACTTTTCAGGAAAACCCTTTTGACGTTGGCGATATTCTGCTGCCCGTGTAGTTTTTTTTTCGAAAAAGTTGAATATTTCGTTACCCGAACGTCAGATGACCACCAAATTTTCACCAGTTGTAGATCTCAATCCCAGGAATAACATATCCCTCGGAGTAATGTAATTCTAAGGTGTCTTAGAATAGTGATGGAGCCGTCGATATATGCCTAAATGTTTGAATTAAACATAGTTTTTTATTACACTGAAAAAATGTAGAGAAAATAAGCTGTTTTTAGTATTTTTAACTAACGTAATCCCAGAATAATAAATAAAGCAGCAAGGTAGAAAAAAAGAAAAAAAAACCATTAAACTAATGATATTTTTTTCTTAGATTCTTTATTTATTGTTTATTTCAAAATTTAATATTTATAAACAGACCAATTCCTGATGTGAGTTGTTGAATGTCGTATATGCTTATTTTACGGAGAATTCTATACCCATTCATTGCCAAAAAAATTACAAAACATGATTTTAATCCCTGTTTTCACAAACTGTGCCGCGGATTGCTTCAGCCACTCTTACACGGAAAAACCTGGCAGTGACTTGAGTAAGATCCAAGGGTGTATCAGTCGCAAATAGAACGGGAGTGGAACTAGATTGGAACCATAAGTATCCTAAAGAGTCTATCAACATCTGTGTTGTGGAGTTTTCGATTTCGTGAACCACACCAATGTAGTCAGGATTAAGAGGCTTTTTCAGATTCCAGCAACGAATTTGATTGGATTGGTGATCCGTATAGAACATCACTCCATAAGAGTAATCTATAACAGTTTTGAAAGTTTGATGATTACATCCACGGTAACCCATGATTCTAAATTCTTCTGAGTTGAAATTGATAAGAGAATTTGATTTATCCTTCAGAACTCTCGTGGATACAGCATATTGAGCTGTGCCAGCTATAGGTGTGTAGAAAGCTGTCCGGTCACCATTAGTATCAGCGAATCCAAGAGCGATTGAGAACAATCCGTAATTAGCTTGGTAATTTAAATTATTATCAATCAAATTACTCTCTCCCAGTACTGGTTGGAAAGTTTGATGGTCAAATGTCCAGAAGTCATCATTCTTGTAGTCGTAAACCAACATGTAGTTGAAATATGTATTTGTAATGTAGACAAAGAGATCGTCACATGAATTATCTGATTGATAATCCAAGGTAACATGCATAAATCCATTGGCGCCTTTAGCAATTATATGATCGGGCAAAAATGAGCGTCTAAGAATAGGAAAATTGCGAGTATGACATCCATTTGATGGTAAATCAACTACCCAAAGAGCTGGTTTCTGGATAGCGTAGGTAGCGTTTTTATAATATTGTACTTGTCCATTATCCAAGAAGAACAGTCTGTTGCATCTTTCATCCACTGTTACGTGAAACGTTGAAACAATTCTTTCAAGTGGTTTTCCAAAAATTGATAAAGGTTGAATACTTGGGAAGCGTCCAAAGACATTGTTGTAAGGATATTTTTGAGCTAGAATAGGGTTTTCAGCTTTGTTCCATACCCTATTGCCTTTTTCCTCCTCTGTGCCAGATAAGAAATCTATTGGGTGCAGATCATTGAGCTGATAGTTTGGAAAACCCCAAACTCTTGGGCTTGATCCAAGTAGGTAATCACCAACACAAAAAGCTGCCAAATTGGTAGGAATGCCAGGTCTTACTCGGAAAATGCTCACTATCATCAATCCACTAGCTGGATGGTATCCAAAACTACCAATATTATTATTTTCCGGAATGTAATAACGGAATGGTCCAACATAAGAATTTTCTGTATTTATATTAAAAACGCATTAAAAAAAAACATAACAATTCAAATATTATTTTAATTCTTACCTAATTTCGGTAAATATTCAAATTCCACTTTATTCCATTTAAAAACTTCATCTACATTCTTAAAAGAAAATTGCGCAGCAACTTGCAAAGCAAGAACACAAAGTCCTAATCCCAAAGTAATTCTCATGTTTGGACACGCACTTCACTACCTCAATAAGAACACAATAAAATGCCACCACTTGAGTTGGAAGATCGGCTTTTATACTAAATTCCTATAAGGCTTTTCCTGTTCCACCAGAAAATAAAATTATAATGATTACTTGAACTATTAAATAAATTTTCTTTCAATATTCTTTTAATCGTGATGTGTGGACGTTTCCGCGCTGAAAGACTTTTTGACGGTGAATATTTTTGGAATCATCAATGCATTATAATTCAATTTATTCATGGTGTGTGATATTTTTCAATCATGATATCATTCTTCGTCACTTTTTTTCGACCACAGGAATGAATAAAGGGATATATTCATTCATTGGGTAAAACATTGTTGGTAAGTAAATTGACAAATTTTGTAAGTAAAAAATTCACTTTTGGTAAGTAAAAAATAAAAAAGTTTTGTAACTTCTTAATTTTCCCTTCGTCAATAATATTTCACTACTCACCAATATTTTTTACTTATTATTTTGCCAAAATATATGTACTTACCAATCTGCTGCAGCCTTTATTCACTCAAGAAATTGAATTTGAATTATTGTATTTTATAAACCCATTATTATGAAGAATTTTCAGAAATTTTACCCGAGTACTCCCACGTAATCATTTAAAAAGAAAGTTCATGAGAGAGATTTATAAAATTATAAGAAAGATTTGCTGTTATAACATAACCTATTCTTTAAAATTTTTTTTTTCTTTTCGTTCATTGAGAATCAATCAATTCTTTAGCTTTTCTAATACATCATTTAAATACGATTTGGATTTTATACTGAAATAGTAGGTGAGATTGTTAAAAATCTCACCTAATACATTTATTCATAAATTAAACAGAAAGTTCATCTACGTGCCTAGCTTTTGCTCTAAAACGAATTCGCAAACCCAAGGTGACTCACATTAAGAACCTCATCTATTACAAATTAAGACAGGCTGATCATCAATTTTATTAATAAATTGCTCTAACTGAGAACATCTAACAATAAGTATCTAAGTTTGGAGTAGGAATATCAAATTTTTATATATATATATATATATATATATATATATATATATATATATATATATATATACTCAATTGTGTGTGTGTTTATATAGTTATTTATTCAATACACCTAAAACTGTGGTTTTCGTATATAAAAGATTTAAAAATGCAAATATTATGTACATTTTGAAAATGAAAAAATGAACATAATTTGGATACGTTATCTTACAAAACGCAAACTCGTTTGCGAGTGTCTGACTGCGCGAGGAGCTATAGTTAGTACAATGAATTTGTATTTCTTGACCTTCCAATATATCGAATTTTGGACATATTTATGTCAATTTAGTGGAAAAACTGATTTAATCCGTGTTTGGTCGCCATAGCGAATAGAAAAAAGGAGAAAAGCAAACATTTTTGCAATCATTCCAGCTTTTGGGCTAACAGGCAGATTGACTTCTCACGTTCTTCCATTCTTGACAAAATTGTAAAAAAAAAAACTTAAATTAGATCGGAACCATAAAAAAATTTTGATTTTTAACTAAACGTATTTAGATAGAAAAATTAAAACCTCTCGTTCTTAACGCTTTAAGAACGACACACTTCTTACGGACCGAAAATCAACAATAAAAATTCAACTGGATAAACAAAATTTGTGTACCGTCTTACATCTGACCTTGGAAAATCTAATCTGATTCTATAGAAGACTGAAGCCGAAGAAGATACCAGAAACATCAAGAATTGAGTAAGAGATTCCTTCCCAAGAATAATTTAGAGGAGATGCCTTGTGCTCCTGAATTTATTCTTTTTCCTCCATTTCAAGTGTAGCAGTACACGCTCCTTGAATTGGGTACTAGCTCAGGGGAGCATTATCCTTACTACCCCCTCTTTTAGCTCTGCCACTGAACAAATTGAATAAAAAAAAATGCAAATCAAAAATATTTTTTTAATCGGCTCTTCATTTATTTATACATTTATACGAATCTTGTTTTAAACATCAATATTTAGAGATTGTGGTTGTACAAAATAATTTAACAATTATAAAGGAACATTTCTTGCAACTTTTGCTGAAGAAATCAATAAATCTGCCCACGAATTCTGGTTTAAAAAAATTACATGAAAGGTGCTGTCTCATACCCTATTTTCCGATCAATTTTCTTTTATTTTAAAAGGGGTGGCAAAGCGTCCCAAGCCTTGCGAAATGCTCGAACTCGTGACTTAGATTCTATATACCTCAGAAGTACTTTCGCATCATTTACCATTTACCGGTTCTCAACCGATTTGAACCGCTTCATATATCATTCAAAAGATCCTCTAAAATTGTTTTAAAAGTATCGATTTTCGGATAAAAATTAGTAATCGGCTATGAACCGGTTCATTACCGGTTCAGAACCGATTGGAACCGGTTCAGTTTTATAGGAAATTCCAAGACCTTTCCAACGAGCCCAAATATGACCCCATTCGCTTGATAAATGCGCTCTTTGGCCATAAAAAACCGTTAATAGGAATGATTCAACAGTATTTTCGTCTAAGGACGAAATGCCCGCCTAGAGATTAAATCTCTAAAATATACCCAAAAATGAAATGAAATGAAAAAATGAATTTTTGTTTTGTGGAAACTACTCTCTCGAGGAGTTCGAGCAATTAAAATACTACTGTTTTAATTGGGATTTGGAAACTTCGTATTTTACATGTTCATTTCGTTTTGCGGAAACTTAATATTCTAGGATATTTCGTATTTTACATTTCGCCTTTCCTACATTTTCATCAAAAATTGAACATTTCGTCAGCCATACATTTCACCTATTTCATATAAGCATATTAACCAATAAAATAATAAAATGGCAGTTTTACAAGGTCAAGGGCTTTATGCGCCTCGAGTCTCTGAAAGTCGAACTTCAAGCTCTATTATCAGTATCGCCTGTTTCGGGTAAAGATACATTTTCTGTGTTTTGGGAAGTTATCAGTATCAACTGTTTAAAAGAAAAAACTTAATGCCTCCCGATACCCCAGATCCAAGCTACAAAGGGTCAATTATATTTCTTAAAATGGCTCTAGCTCTGTTTTTAATTCTTGGAATTTGAAAAATGAGGACGTTCTGGAAAACTCTCGTGAAATGCCACATCCTCTTCCACTTCGGAGGTCCGAAAAATCAGTAAAATCACTGCTGAAGGCGCTATTTAAAAAAAAAATCCCGATCTTATAGCTTAAATAGCTCAAGAACTGCATTGTGAATCGTTAAAAGTATCACTTACAATATATTGATCTCTAGATTTATCTGTCCTATCAGGTGCTTCATTTTCAATCCAAATATATTTGCAATATTAATCAAAGTCTACAAGACCAAATACAACACTTAACAAACTGTTAATTTGTTATTTTTATTAAAAGAATAGAAAATTGATTTTTTTCAACATAGAAATAAAAAAATATCTGTGATTAGAAGGAATCACATCTAATAGAAAAATAACACTTATTTGACATACAAATCAGATAATCTGTATTGATCATCATCTTCACAAACTGTTCCTCGAATAGCATCAGATACTTTTATGCGAAATAGTCTGCCATTAACTTGATTGAGATCAAGTGGAATATCGGAGAAATACAACACAGGGATGTGAGAAGATTCAAACCACAAATATCCTCTAGAATCTATAAACATTTGTGGCCCAAAAAACAATTTATCAGACTTGTAAACAACATCAATATTATCAGGGTTTAACGGTTTGTTAATATTCCAACACCGAATTTCATTGCTTTGTACTTCAGAAGTAAACATTACTCCATATGTGTAATCAATGACACTTCTTAATGGCTCATGATTACATCCCCTATAACCCATTATTCTAAAATCATCAGGATTAAAATTAGCTGGCGACTTTGTTCTATCTTTAAGAAGTTTTGTAGATACAGCATATTGAGCTGTTCCTGCTACTGAAGTATAATATGCAATATTATCTCCGTACTTGTCACGATATCCTAGTGTTAAAGAAAACAGTCCCAATGGCATATCATAATCGAAAGTATTTCGGAATATGAAATGTGATTCTGCTATCACTGGCTGGAATGTATGATGCTCAAAAGTCCAAAATTGATCCTTTTTATAATCATACACAGTGAGATAGCTGTAGAATGCGTTTGTAATATACAAGACAAGATCGTCACAGGTATTTTCAGACTGATAGTCCAAAACAACGTGCATAAAACCATTTGCTCCTTTTGCAGTTATTTTGTTCGGAAGTTCTACTCGTCGAATAACTGGAAATTTTCGTGTCACGCATCCATTTAAAGGTAGTTCAAAAACCCAAAGAGCTGGATTTTGTATTAAATAGGTTGTGTTTCTATAATATTGCAAATTTCCATTGTCCATGAAGAATAGACGATTACATTTTTCATCAACAGTAATATGGAATACTGAAATGATTCTATGAATATTCAATTGATTATCTGGCTTTTGTGCTACTATTTCTGGTTTTTGAAAAATTGGTACATGATGAACATTATGATAATTTCCATGATAATTGTTATGATAATGCCAATTATAGTATGTATGTTTGTTGGGCTTATAGCCTCCTTTCCTTAGATCATCCTCATACAAAGGGTTTAAAAAGTCTGAAGCTTTCAAAACATTTATATTATAATCTGGAAAACCCCATATTCTAGGACTAGATCCATGCTTATAATCAGTAACACAAAATGCCCCTAAAGATGTAGGAACTCCAGGCCTCAGTCTAACCATATTTACAACTATCAAACCACTTGCTGGATGAAATCCAAAACTTCCTATACCATTATGCTCTGGGATGTAGTACTTGTAGGGCCCGATCCAATAATTCTCTTTAAAAAAAAAAAAACAAATGCTCTTCAAAAACAAAATTTTTTTTTCAATATATTTTTGCCTTGTATTACCTGATCTAGGCAAATTATCATATTCCACATTCTTCCAGTAGAAAACTTCTTCAACTTTATTTCTTTCATATCCCAAGGTTACATTAACAAAAATAACACCTAATAAAATTCTTATTTTGCAACACTTCATACTTTCTTACACACTCTTCCAATGTGAGAGATATGACTGTTGTTCCAGACGAAGAAAGCGTCATTTTATACTCGTTGCTTTGACATACATTTTTTCTCTCAGCGTATTTCATTAATACAAATCAATATCATTAATTTACATTCCATAGCACAAAATATATCACGATGTGCATATATATGCTATAAGATTAAGGATATGAAAAATTATCTTATATTTCGAAAATTCGAATATCACACGAATGAAACTTGATACTTCCTACTATTTAAACTTTTAAAAATTTCCTTTTGCCTTTGGTATATAAACAGAATATAAATAAAACGAGATGCAACCTCTAACAGAAAATGTTTTTATCGAAACATTTTAAGCAGTACGGCTATTAATGTGTAAGGTTCCCATCTTTGTTATTAGGTGAGATTCTTAACAATCTCACCTACTATAATCCTAACAAAATTTCATGTCGTCCGATCGACCTCAAATTTGGCCAAAATGTGTTTCAGCACTTCCTGATCACGAATATATATGTGGCTAATTTACGTTCCCGGCCGGCCGGCCGGCCGGCCGCTCTTTGGAGCTTAATAGCTCCTAAACTAAAAAAGATATCGACTTGCGGTTTTCGGCAAAGGTTATATATCGGGTGAAAATTGCAACTTGGTGCATAGACCCCCCACCCCCCACCCCTCCTTCCGCCATTTTGAAGACCCCCCTTTTTTTGTTTTCTCAATAGCTCCGCCCCTATGGCATTCAGCGGACTCAAATTTTAGTATGTTATAGCTGGGCCTTAGAGCTTTCCATCAATACCAAACTTAAGGTCCCCCAACCCCCCTGACCCGAGCTATAAGGGTCCAAAAAAAAATTTCTTAAAATGGCCATAACTCCGGTTCTAATTGTCAGAATTTAAAAAGTGAGGGCTTTTTGGAAAGCTCTCGTGAAATGCCACTTTCCCTTCTAACATCGCAAGTTCATAAAACCACCGCTAGGGGCGCTTTTTTTAAAAAGAAAATTTTTAAATCTTAAAAGTTAAATAACTCAAAAATTCCATTGTGCATCGGGCTGAAAATTTAGTATGTTGTAGCCGTTAATTATACCTATCAAACAAAAAAAACCTTAAGTCGATCCATAACCCCTGACCCGAGATATAAGGGGTCAAAGTTCGAACATTGACCGGCCTCTATCTCCGGTTCTAATTAACATAGCGACCTAAATTTTACCTTTTTGGTTTCGTCTCGATGAGCACTTTCAGATGGAAGTTCAAAAAGTCACCACAGGTGGCGCTGTGATAGCGTCAAAATTCATCGAAATTCAAAGTCACTTTTCTCAAAAACGGCATTGTGCAAGTTAATGAAATTTTAGTATGTTGTAGTCCAGTCTAGGACGTTTCCAAAATGGTGCGTATGCGCGCTGTGGTTTCAATAGAACCGGAGATATGAGGGGTCAAAGTTCACGAAATTCAAAAAATCATATCTCCGGTTCTATGTGACCGATTTTGATGAATGAGGGCTTAAACGAAAGATCTCACCAAATGCTACAACTTTCTAGAATGTTTGAACTTCGTGGGACCAACACCAGGGGCGCCACAGTCGAAAAACCAATTTCAATATCACATAACCTCAATTATCTCGACTGTCGCTGAACCGATTTTGATGATTACTTCGACATAATTGTAGAGCACATTTGTCTCTACATTTCGTCCATACATCATTTTCCGCTCAGACTACGCTATCACTCCGATTTTGCCGTTTAAGTGTGAAAAAATTGATTTTTCCCATAATAACGCTTTGAAATCACTCAGATGCCAATTTGACTGCCTCTACTCCACCAAGACACTTAAAATAAGGGTTTAAATGGAAATTCCCGCAAAATACAACAATTCTTTGATATAGTTGAAGTTCAACAAATGACTACTTGGGGCACTTTGGATGAAAAAACGAGTTAAGAAACAAAAAACCTCGCTTATCTTGACTTCTGAGTAATCGATGAGTTCAAGTTCTACGGCAAAATTATAGAGAACATTCTGGTCTACATTTCACCCATATAACACTTTTCTGTCAGTTCATCCAAATCCTTGATATTTTGGTTCAAATACAAAATTTGTATAATTTCACGAATTTGATTCAAGATAACTGAATGGCGTCTCCCAACTTCAGCTCAAAATCGAATTTGCATGCACTCCGAGTTAGCTCACGTTAAGAATCTCACCTACATAAGCCGGTTAGGATTATCTGTCCCTTTTTTTTTGTTTTTCCTCAGTATTTGTCAGAATTATATAGTTGATGATTTTAGTATCTATTATTATGGATGTTTTTAGTTTGAGACGTGTATGAATTTATAGATAATAATAATATGCTTGACCGACCACTGAAAAAATAATCGTCATAGTCTGAGTAAGTTTAGAAATAAATTGGCAGCCAGAATGGATAGAAGTTGAAAAAAACAAGATTGTTAAAACTCCTCTCTCTTGGAGTTCGAGCAGTTAAAAACCCTGTTCGGTGCTACCCCATGTTCGAGTGCAACTGTGATACAGTTGCAGTTAATTCAGGAGACTTAGAAATATTTTTTTATATTAGCAGAGAATTTTTCAACAAAAATTCACTTTGGAGTTTGGACTAATTCCCCCTTCTACATAAGATTTTTCAAATACAATAAGTCAAAACTCCTTGAGTAATATTTTTTGGAGAAGATATATAAATTGTACAAAATATAATTATTTCCAATACACTAGAAAGCAAACGATAAAATGTACTTTAAACTACGGAATGATAGTGATGTTTTTTTTAAGTCCTGAAATTATTAATATATTTTTTTCGAACTTATTTCATATACACATATATTACACGAAATTATGTCATTGTAAGTCCTTTTAAAAATACCTAATTGTAAGATTTAAAATGATTGAAAAGGTAACGACACCAAAAAAAAAAAAACAAAAAAAAAGTTCTAGTAAATTAATAAACTAAATAGTAAACATTAGACCGTCGGTCAGCAGCCTTAGTCAATTCCCTGTCAACAAGTTTTTAAACCTCGATATCTATTTACATTCAGCCCAATCTAATAGAGAATTATAAGTACATAAATAACAAAAAGAGAATAGTTGTAGCAGATTGTAAATATTTTCGTAATATTGGTAAATTAAAAAAAATAGTTTGTTACGTTTTTTTTTTATTTTAAATTTTAAAATTTAAAAAAATGAAGAGTAAAATATTGTTAATAGGTAAAATTAAAAAGTAGTAGTAAACTATTTTCATATTTTACTTTCCAAAATGTTTCTTTTTAATTTATTAAAATTGATTTTTTTACATACCCAGTTTGCTAATTTACTTACCAAATTTACTTATTTACTTAGCAAAAACGTTTTACCCAACGAAAACTACTTATCCTTCTCATATCAATTAATATAATCATACCTATCATCCCATAACCACATATCTCATTTTGTTATACTCTACAACCTATTTCATTAATTATATGAAAAATCAATTTCATTATATTGGTTAGAATATTAGAGCTCCTCAAAATGGTGGTGGCCTCAAAATTAGTCACTCGAAAACTGAGTTATATTCACCTCAACTTCAGCGGAAGCACCGGTAGGAGATCTCTATCTATGGATGGAGAAGAACAGCATAGAACCAACAACTTCAGATACCTCGGCAGTGTCCTATCCCACGATAGTACTGTAGCTGCACATATTGTACTCAGTATCGGTTGGGTATCGTTTGGGTGGATGAACTGGCGTCAGTTCACCGGTGTGTTTTGTGACCGAGGAATGCCACCAAATTTGAAAGACAAGCTGTACCAAACGGAGCCAGTCAAAATCCCGAAAGCCAAAATCCCAAATGTTCAAAACCCTGAAAAGGATGAAATTATATGGAGTATAAGGCTCTTATGGGCGGTGTGACCCCCGGCTCGACTGTCAGAGTTGTGAGTTCGAGTCCCGCCCGGTGCAAATGATTGAAGCATCTTAATAGACATTTTCACGAAACATTGTAAACTGAATAATAAATCTGTAAACTGAACAATGTACAAAATGGCAGGAATAGCCCAGTACATCAAAATAAATATAAATAAATAAATATGGAGGGTAATGTGTAGTATAATTTTCCCAAGATAATAATTTTCGAATTCGGGAATTCGGGATTTTGGCGTGCGGGATTTTGGCTTTCGAGATTTTGGCTTTTGGGATTTTGTGCGGGACCCGTACCAGACCATGGTTCGCCCCGCAATGTTCTATGACTCTGAATTTAGAGTAACTACCAAAGCCCACGATCAAAAGCTTAAGGTCTTTGAGATGCGAATGCTGAGGTGGTCATCGGGAGTCACCCAAAAAGACAGGGTGCGTAATGAACCTGTAAGGGACAGGATACGAGTGAAAAAAATTGACGAGAAGCTCGCAGAATCACGGTTAAGACGGTATGTCCATATGATGTGTCATACAGAGGACCACTTAATAAAGAGGGTTCTTCACCAAACACCGCAAAAGAGAGATCCTGACCGCTAGCACATGACTTTCCACTGTAAAAAAAGGGCATGACTCGAAGACGAGATTAACCAGGATCGCATGGCCTGGCGACGATGTACAAGGAGTGCCAGCCCCACTTAGTGGAAAAATGGCAAGGTGTAATGTGGTTAGAATAATGTACAATTTTAATGTTTTCTTTTACCTTTTTTGCCATGCAGTTTAAAAAAGATGAACTCTATTTGTTGCTTTTTTTTTTAATTAATTTAAATCGATTTGATATGAATAAAATATTTTCAGTATACCAATTAGTTTTACTATCAGTTGAATTATTTTCTTTTATTTTGGATACATGTAATTCTTTTAAAGATAAATTACATTATTTTGTTTTATTGTTGTTATTGTTTTGAAAAAAAGTACATGAACTATGCTTATTTCAAATTAATTTCATTTTCATTGGAAGAAAATGAATATAAATCTATACATAAATCAGCGACTTTCTAAAGCAATTTGAATCCATTAAATGATGCTCCTAAGACGTGTTCACATTATAATTGTTCCCAAGAAAAATGTTTTAGAATCAAAGTTACATAATATTTTTATAAAAGAAAAATATTTTTAAAACTTTACTTTATTGTAGACTACTTAGATACACTTGTTAGCAAAATTTTGCAGTTTATTCTTGATTTCTCTCATTAAGCAGTGTAATATTGTTGTCTTGGTATTTGTCCTGGTAATTGAAAAACATCAAAAAAAAAAGTAAAAAAATAATCTGTCTGATGATCTTGTCAACGCCTTGGTATGAGGAATCAAGAAGCAGCGAATTTTGTTAATTAAAGACTTGAATAAAACAAATCAGTGCGTCTATGTAATCTACAATGAGGTAAATTTTCAAAAAAAAATTAATATTAAGAAGTTTTTGATTTTGATACATTTTCATTGGAAACGATCTAAGCGTGAACACTCTTTACATTGAATCTAATACTTCTTGATTGTGCCTCAAACGTTTCACTAATTTGTAACAGCTTATCTATAACTCATATTATATTAAATAAACAAAATGGACGACAAAGATAATGCATGCTCTGGTAGACCAATTGTCGAAAATGTCGATGATAAAATCATGGAAATCATATCATTAAGTTAGACCAGCACTCAAGCATTTATTCTATTGCTCAAGACCTCAATAGTAGCTACAAAACAGTTTGGAACCACTTACATAAGGCTGATCTAAGACTTTTTAAGTAAGACTTTTGACTTGACCCAATATTACAAGTATTTTAGCTTTCCTTAATAATCCGAACTATTGCTATGTCTATTATCTGTGGTTTGTATAGAGCTATTTTAACATTTTTTGTAATATTAAATTTTATCTCAGGTTTTTTACAACACATTGACAACACAATATTTTTGAAAACTTCTTCAATCACATTTTAAGTGTTTTAAGTCACATTTTAAATCACATTATGAAGTGTGGAATCAAAAAAGAAATATGGTAGAATAACCTAATTCAGAACATGACTCAAATTGATATTTAAATCCATATATATGGAACTACCACACCTCCTCCTACAAAATTTTGTATATAAAATTTTATTTTTATATTTATACCTATCTATTTAATACGATTCGTATTGAGCTGCGGAAAGCTTGCCAAGTGGCTATATGGTGCAACTATCGGCAATGTATAAGCGCTCTAGACGGGTTTTCGCCAGAGATTGACTCAACCCTCCCATAACGAACTCAAGAAAACTACAAGCGCACACCTGTGGCCTCCCCTTATGACCCGGCAACTCGCTACTAATCCGCTCTCTTATAGATGTAGGTGCAGTGAGATGATGTTTATAACATAATATACATAAATCAAATAGAGGAAACTGGGGCACCATCAAACACGGGGTAGCACCAAACACTGCGATTTTTCAATCAGCTATTCTACTTCTAAGGACAAGACCTATACGAATTTTTAGGCACTATAGGGATGCTTGTCTACTAAAGAAATGGTTGAGATAGTCCAACTAGTTAAGAAATAAAAATTAGTGTTTGATCTACCCCGTGTTTGGTGGTGCCCCAGTTTCCCCTATTTTACAAAATATTCCCATTTCAGCTAATAATAATCAATAAACTTATTTTTTCTGATATTCATGCCCATTATATAAATCAGCAAGTCTGTAACTATCTTCATCTTCGCATACCGTTCCACGAATTGCATCGGAAACTTTAATTCTAAATATTCTAGTATTTACTTTTTGAGTGTTTAGGGGATCATCTGACAAAAATATTATTGGAAGATGGCCTGAATTATACCAAAGATATCCTCGAGAATCTATAAAAATTTGAGATCCGTATAATAATTTGTCAGGTGAATCATAAACAACCCCAATATTATCCGGATTGAGCGGTTTGTTCATATTCCAACAACGAACTTTATTCGATTGCATTTCCAAGTAAAAAATTACACCGTATGTATAATCAACAGTCATATCAGCAGTCTGACTATCACAATCTCGATATCCCATAATTCTAAAATCATCTGGGTCGTAATTTGTTGGAGCTTTCCGCTTGTCCTTAAGGACTTTTGTTGAAACAGCGAACTGTGCTGTGCTTGAACCTGGAAAATAATAAGCGATTCTATCCCCATATTTGTCAGGATAATCAAGAGCAAATGAAATAATTCCTAGGGGCATGCTATAGAAAAATGTTTTATCGAAGACCATATGAGATTGTGCAATAACCGGCTGGAAAGTTGGATGACCTGTAAATTCCCAGAAGTCATTTCTCTTATAATCGTGAACAATTATTTTGTTTTCGAATGCATTGCTGATGTAAATGAAAAGATCATTGCAATCATTTGATTGAAAATCAAGTTCAAAAAATAGTATTCCAAATGGAATACTTCCTATAACTTTGTCAGGAAATTCAGTTCGCCTTATCAAAGGGAAATTGCGAGTTTCACAACAATCAGATTGAAGATCATAAACAAGTAGAGCTGGATTCTGGATCACATTTGTGTTATTTCCATAATAATTTAAAACTCCCACATCAATAACAAATGCCCTATTACACTTTTCATCGACAACTGCAGTGTAAGTTGAAACAATTCTGTAGTAATCTTCGGTAGGCTTTTCTGTAGTTGTAGTTATTATTGGGGCTGGTTTAGTATAGTATGACTGCTGATGGATATAATGATGATTTTCATGATGATAATTATTATGATTATTATACTGGTTACTTTGGCCATAGTAATTGCTTCCATAATAGTGATTATTAGGCTTCTTTTTATGTCTCCTGCCCTCATCATAGTAGTAATAGTTTCCTTTTTTAAAGTCTGATGCTCTTAAAGTATTCACTTCATAGTCTGGGAAGCCCCAAAGTTTAGGACTAGATCCTGTTCGGTAATCGTCTACGCAAAATGCAGCCAAAGTGATCGGAACCCCTGGTCGTAGTCGCAAAACACTTACAATCATTAATCCGCTTGCAGGATGAAAAGCAATTGAAGATATATCATTATTCTCCGGTATGTAGTATTTATATTTGCCAATCCAGGAATTTTCTAGAAATTGTTCAACACTTCAAACATGATGTTAATATAATAGGACTTTCAGGGAAGTGCTTTACCTGATCGAGGAAGATTTTCATATGTGATTTTATTCCATTTGAACACTTCCTCAACTAAACTTTTTGGATATGCTGCAATTTCTACGGCAATAAGGAGACAAAGAATTACACACGTTACAAAATTCGTCATTTTAATATCCAAAATCACTTGACCACAACCTTCACCGACTGAACTCTAAAATCTTGTTCACCTGGCTTTTATACATTCGAGACATCTTTAATTTTATGAACTCTTAAAAGTAATTTTCATTGGAATTGCCATTAATGATTATGATAAAAAAAATACAAGGAGAAAAAACTCACGATATGCTTGATTTTACACAATGTTCTTCGATCTCTTTTCCCATTCATAAAGAAATATAAAAATTCTTTTCAATAGTATATTTATTTCTCACAATAATGTAGGTATTTTTACTTTACCTATACTGTCATTATTTTCCATTTATAGTAGTTTTCAAGTTGCTGAACTCATAAAAAAGAATATTTTTAGTTAAGATTCTTTACAATCTCAGCTTTTGTGGTCACAGGTGAAATGCGATCACGCCAGATTGGGCCCAAAATTTTGGATTTACACGTTTTGACACACATAGATCACAAATATCATGTGTGCTAAAAATCGATTTTCGTGGACGTCCCGTCCGTCCCGTCCATCCCCTCACGTCCCGTTCGTCGTGTAACCACTTCTGGCGAGAGAACGGAAAGAGATATCGACAAGCGATTTTCGGCAACCCCCACCACCGTCCATCATTTTGAAATACCCCTAAATTTTGTTTTTTCAATAACTCAGCCGAAGAACTCCATATAAAAAAAACAACTCGCCGGGGGGTAGATTATACAGATCATAATAGTTCCGCTTCTGCTTTAGCAAAAGTATATTGTGACATAAATATCTAAATAAA